>NW_022987640.1:663402-710902 GCF_902827165.1 Trematomus bernacchii | reverse complement strand
TCCAGGTTTAATCCACATTTTTACCACACACTCTTTAGATCTTAGTGGTTCTGAACTGTGCTCTTACATTATCAGAGGATTGAGCCAAGCTAACGGCTTTATTTCGTGTTTTCACTGGTTTTATAATCACTGGTTCAGCTGTTTTTTTCAGATTAAAAGACCTTTTTGGATAATTTGGCTCCTGATAAAAAAAAACTAAACAATTAATTTAGGAATATCTGACAGTTTTCATATTGTTCCAATCAAGAGACTTCTAGTGGCATGAAATCACATATTGTGCCTTTTTAAAATGCAACAATCAAGTATGATGTTAATTTTATATAATTCTTTCAACACAAGTTATTATCTTGCCCTTCAGGTTTTTTTAAGATTCAATATTCAAGGCTTTTATCGTCATTCGTACATAGCTACAGTATAGTTATGTCGATGAAAATCTTAGGTCCCAGGCTTCAACAATCAAGTATGATGTTAATGTTTTATCATTTTTAATCGTGTGTTATTATCTTGCCCTCCAGGTTCCATAACGATAAACCAGTGAAGTCCTCCCAGTACGACGCTCTGGTTGAACTGGCCACCATTTGCGCTCTGTGCAACGACTCCTCGCTGGACTTCAACGAGGTCTGAACCCTTCCTCCATCAATACTTACTTATACTTTTACTAAAGGAACAACTTAGAAAAATAGGGAGTATTTCTACTACTTTTACCAAAGTATAAAATGTGATAACTTCTCCATACACTGAAAAAAGATACATCTAAACACAATTATAAGTTATATTAAAGGGGACCTATCATGCAAAATGCACTTTTGTACGTCTTTTATACATGAATATGTGTCCCCGGTGTTCCAGGGAACTCACCAAGTGTCAGAAAACACAACCCTCTCTATTTTCCTCCATACCCAAATCTCTAAAAAAGGGGCTGCAACGGATCTGATAAAAACTGATCCAGATTTGAACACTGTCCTGACGTCAGGACGGTGGCGCTACGGCTATTGGGCCAACTCCACCAATCAGGAGGAGACAACCACGGCCATTGCCGTTCGAAAGCGCTGGAGACGCTGTAGTACATATGCCAGGCCTGTAGGTGGTGCTGTTCTCACAGAATCAGCCCTTGCAAAAACAGAGCTAACATTTTTCAAATTGAGCGAAATGAGGCATGGCTAAAATGCATGATCTGTTTGGTATTTTGAAAAAAAAAAAGTATAAATATGCCTTATATAGGTATGGTCCTACACTATATTATTCAAATATAGCATGATAGGTCCACTGTAAGAAAAGAAAAGACTTGATCAGAATCAAAATACCTTTATTCGTCCCACAGAGGGGAAATTTACATTTGTTACAGCAGAAAAGTACGGTGGCCCTGAAGTGCAAGTCAAAACAACATTTCACAAAACACCACAGCATTTCACAAAATGCTACAACATTTCAACTTTTACGGAAAGGGTATTCCTTTAGGGAGAACACTTGTTTTGTGAAATGTTGTTTTGACTTGCACTTCAGGGCCACCGTAGAAAGAGCCAAAGAAAGCTTAATGTTAAAGGTGGGGTAGGTAATTTTGGAGAAACCGGCTCGAGATCGCTAGAATTTGAAAATACACAGCCGGAAAAAATCTGCCACTTCCTTACAGAGCCCCTCCTCCAACACACACGAACGCGCACATGACCAATGAGGGCACGAGATAAGTTTGTGCACAGATGGAAGGCTGACAGGCAGGTAGGCCATCCAGTTATTTTAGCCGGGCCGGCTCAGATGATTGGTCGTACTTTTTACAGTACTACGGCTTCCACAGATGACATTTTTTTATGGATTTTTTGTCAAAGCACTTCAGATATTCATTGCTATCGGGATGTTAAGAGCATTCCATGGAATATAACCAAAAGTGTATCTCGAGCCGGTTTCTCAAACTTACCTACCCCACCTTTAACTAAGAAGCATGCATAAAAAAAAGATTATAATAAAAAAGTTACACAAAGTATTTTTTGTGCGCTTTATATACTCATTTCGTTCTATAAATGTGTGTCTATTTATATTTTGACAATGAAATTAACTCACAGTGATCCAGTACAAAGTTATTTGATTCATTAACTAGTTGAAGCTGGAGAAAATAGTAAAGATCCTAAAGCCCTAAAATAATAATACAACACCAGAAAATGACAGAAAAAGTAGTTAGATGTAGATAAAAAGTACATTAACATGATGTGTTGTGTTGTTCCAGGCGAAGGGTGTGTATGAGAAGGTGGGCGAGTCCACGGAGACGGCGCTCACCTGTTTGGTGGAGAAGATGAACGCCTTCGACACCGAAGTCCACAACCTGACGAAGATCGACAGAGCCATGGCCTGCAACTCCGTGAGTCACATCAAACACCTGCCATTACCCAGCATGCTCTCTGTCTGTCACTCTGTGTGTGAGCAGCAGAGGTGGGAAGTAGTGGAGTACAAATACTTCGTTACAGTACTTAAGTACATTTTCTTGGTATCAGTACTTTACTCCACTACTTTGACTTCTTACATTTTGAACACAAATACCTGTACTTTCTACTTCTTACATTTTGAACACAAATACCTGTACTTTCTACTTCTTACATGTTGAACACAAATACCTGTACTTTCTACTTCTTACATGTTGAACACAAATACCTGTACTTTCTACTTCTTACATTTTGAACACAAATACCTGTACTTTCTACTTCTTACATTTTGAACACAAATACCTGAACTTTCTACTTCTTACATGTTGAACACAAATACCTGTACTTTCTACTTCTTACATTTTGAACACAAATACCTGTACTTTCTACTTCTTACATGTTGAACACAAATACCTGTACTTTCTACTTCTTACATGTTGAACACAAATACCTGTACTTTCTACTTCTTACATTTTGAACACAAATACCTGTACTTTCTACTTCTTACATGTTGAACACAAATACCTGTACTTTCTACTTCTTACATGTTGAACACAAATACCTGTACTTTCTACTTCTTACATGTTGAACACAAATACCTGTACTTTCTACTTCTTACATTTTGAACACAAATACCTGTACTTTCTACTTCTTACATGTTGAACTCAAATACCTGTACTTTCTACTTCTTACATGTTGAACACAAATACCTGTACTTTCTACTTCTTACATGTTGAACACAAATACCTGTACTTTCTACTTCTTACATTTTGAACACAAATACCTGTACTTTCTACTTCTTACATGTTGAACTCAAATACCTGTACTTTCTACTTCTTACATGTTGAACACAAATACCTGTACTTTCTACTTCTTACATGTTGAACTCAAATACCTGTACTTTCTACTTCTTACATTTTGAACACAAATACCTGTACTTTCTACTTCTCTCATTTTCCAAACAGGCTGGTTCCTTTAGTTTGAATGTGTGTTTGGTGGCGTGATCATTATTATTTAGAGTCATTGCGTGCCTATTGATTTGAACACGATCCGTGTATCCATCATTTCCTGGTCTTCTCTAAAGAAGAGGGACCAATGAAAACGTTGTCATGTTGCCGTTGTTCAGCATGGAAACATTCATTAGCTAACAATGACATTATTGTTCTATTAATATAAAGGGAGGTCAGGTACTCTTTAAAACAGCTGCTAGTTATGGGTACTTTTTACTTAAGTACATTTCAAAGCCCTCTTTACTTTTACTTCAGTAAAGAAGTTTAGTCAGTACTTCTACTTTTACCAGAGTATTTTTAAACACGAGTATCTGTACTTCTACTTGAGTAAAGGATGTGTGTACTCTGCAGGATTTTCTCACTCAGTGTGTGTTTTCTCTGTGTGTGTGTGTGAGCAGGTGATCAAGCAGCTGATGAAGAAGGAGTTCACGCTGGAGTTCTCCAGAGACAGGAAGTCCATGTCCGTGTACTGCACCCCCAACAAGTCCCGCTCCTCCATGGGCAAGATGTTCGTCAAGGTAAACTCAGAGAAAAATATATGTTTCTTTAGATGAGGAGTTAAAGTATAAATGGAGCATACATTTGGTGTACATACTAGTCTTTAGCATCCCTTTCTCAATGCTCAATTGTTTCTTAAAAATACTTATTTTCTATTATCCTTATATATTTCTTTCTTTTTTACCTACAGTGCAACTTATTTTTTTAGATTGTTTATGTTGGCAGCACCAGATACCAAAGCAAATTCCTTGTATGTGTAAACGTACCTGGCACTAAACGTGATTGTGAATCTGATTGTACCAGGTTACGTTTCTGCCAGATTTGTTAAACATTTCCCCCTCTTCTCTCTCTCAGGGCGCCCCAGAGGGAGTGATAGAGAGGTGCACGCACGTCAGAGTGGGAAACAGCAAAGTGCCGCTGACTAAAGTCATCAAGGATCAGATCCTGGCGACGATCAGAGACTACGGGACGGGGCGCGACACGCTGCGCTGCCTCGCCCTCGCCACCAGGGACACCCCCCCACGAGTGGAGGACATGAACCTCACCGAGACCGTCAAGTTCGCCCAGTACGAGGTCAGTGTGTGGGGATTCAATATTATGTAACGATAACCATTTTTCATCAACTGTTTTTTGCTTATATCCTTTTCTGTGTTTCTTTAATTCAATTGATTTATTATTGTTCATTTTTTTTAAATGTTTAATACATTTTTTGGAAGAAATACAAATTATGTTGAATGTAGGGTGATTGAAACCCTCACTCACTCATAAAAACAATTATTAAAAAAACCCTCTCCAGTCCGACCTGACCTTCGTGGGCTGCGTGGGACGTACTTATACACTACCATTTAAATGATGTTGAATATAAAAACAAAACCCCTCTCCCTCTCTCTTCCCTCTCCAGTCCGACCTGACCTTCGTGGGCTGCGTGGGCATGCTGGACCCCCCCCGACTGGAAGTGGCCGCGTCCATTAAGCTGTGCCGGCAGGCGGGGATCCGCGTCATCATGATCACCGGAGACAACAAGGGCACCGCCGTCGCCATCTGCCGCCGCATCGGCATCTTCGGGGAGGATGACGACGTGGAGGCGTTGGCGTTCACCGGGCGCGAGTTTGACGAGCTGTCGCCGGCCGAGCAGGTCGACGCCGTCACCAACGCTCGATGCTTCGCTCGAGTAGAGCCGTCGCACAAGAGCAAGATCGTGGAGATCCTGCAGGGCATGGACGAAATCACCGCCATGGTACGGAGACTAGAGGCTGATGGACACATTACTTTAGATAAGACGATGAAAGAATATGTTTCATATATTTTTAGAATCAGAAATCCTTTATTTGTCCCGCAACGGGGGAAATGTACATGATTACAACAGCAAAATGTATCAAAGAATTGCTCAGTATGCACACGTTATTAAACACAATAACTAAGAAACTGAAACGGTGGTAAAAAAAGTAACAATATAATTTTTGTTTAAAGGGGACCTACCATGCAAAATGCACTTCTGTACGTCTTTTCTACATGAATATGTGTCCCCGGTGTTCCAGGGAACTCACCAAGTGTCAGAAAACACAACCCTCTCTATTTTCCTCCATACCCAAATCTCTAAAAAAGGGGCTGCAACGGATCTGATAAAAACTGATCCAGATTTGAACACTGTCCTGACGTCAGGACGGTGGCGCTACGGCTATTGGGCCAACTCCACCAATCAGGAGGAGACAGCCACGGCCATTGCCGTTCGAAAGCCCTAGAGACGCTGTAGTACATATGCCAGGCCAGTAGATGGTGCTGTTCTCACAGAATCAGCCCTTGCAAAAACAGAGCTAGAAATTGTCAAATTGAGCAAAATGAGGCATGGCTAAAATGCATGATCTGTTTGGTATTTTGAAAAAAAAAAAAGTATAAATATGCCTTATATAGGTATGGTCCTACACTATATTATTCAAATATAGCATGATAGGTCCACTTTAAGAAAAGTGACAAGAAATGTATTTGAAAATTGCAGGAGGGTATATTGCATAAAGTTGTATTTATATATGTCCTTGAATTGTACTTGAGTAGAAGTATTAAGTAGCAGACAATTACTTGTATTTAAATACTCAGGTAACTTACTTTAAAGTTGTTCTTAAGTGCAGTACTTGAGTTAATGAACTTAATTACTGCTCCTTTGGAATATTAATAGCATTTTTCATGAGGTAAAGGTCTTTTATTTTTATTCCCAGCCAAGCTTTACTTGGGATAAATATATATGCAAGGTGCTATACAAATAAAGCTTATTATTATTTGTATTATTAGTTTAATTTCAGAGGCCAATATTGTACTTTCTACTACATTGAATTTATTTGACAGCTCTAGTTACTTATTCTCAATTATGATGATGATGCAAACGCCTTTTTAGTTTATCTTTCTTCCTCAAGGAATCTGTTTTTTGACATGATTAACTAAGAAAGAATAAAACTTAAGCAGAAAAACTGAGCGGTAAACATTATGGTTAGCATTAACACATCTCAACATGCTTTCACGAAATAGATAATATCTAAAATGTCCCTCCTCAGACGGGCGATGGAGTGAACGACGCTCCGGCTCTGAAGAAGGCGGAGATCGGGATCGCGATGGGTTCAGGGACCGCCGTCGCCAAGTCGGCCTCAGAGATGGTTCTCGCCGACGACAACTTCTCGTCCATCGTGGCGGCCGTGGAGGAGGGCCGAGCGATTTATAACAACATGAAGCAGTTCATCAGATACCTCATCTCCTCCAACGTGGGCGAGGTCGTCTGGTGAGCGTCTGGTTTTACTTTAGAGTCTGTTTGCAGCTCATAGAGGGCTGTTGTGAACCAGGAAATGTGGAGGAACTCAAAGTTTATGTTAGAAATGTAAAGTAGGGGTCCCCAGCACATAGAAACTGCCGGATGCTAACCTGCATATGTTGGGACATTTGCACAATTAGCATTAGTTGCATTAGTTAGCATTATAGCCTGTGTTGACAATAGTTCGTTCTGGAGTGGTTTTGAGGAGGCCGAATGCTTTTCTGACATTATCAGGATCCAAAATAGCAGAACCAGAAAGAGGACATATTTGTACTCTCTGTGGGCTGATTTTGAATAATTGGTAGGTAGGTAGGTAGGTAGGTAGGTAGGTAGGTAGGTAGGTAGGTAGGTAGGTAGGTAGGTAGGTAGGTAGGTAGGTAGGTAGGTAGGTGGGTGGGTAGGTAGGTAGGTAGGTAGGTAGGTAGGTAGGTAGGTAGGTAGGTAGGTAGGTAGGTAGGTAGGTAGGTAGAAGGGCCTTATGAATTATTTTTTAAACCGCTGCTATGTTTACATCAGTCTCGCTCCAGTGTCTCTAAACTCTCTAACTGTCCCCCCCCCCCCTCTCTCTTAGCATCTTCCTGACGGCGGCGCTGGGCTTCCCCGAGGCTCTGATCCCCGTGCAGCTGCTCTGGGTGAACCTGGTGACAGACGGCCTGCCAGCCACCGCACTGGGCTTCAACCCCCCCGACCTGGACATCATGGAGAAGCCCCCCCGCAACGCCAAGGAGGCGCTGATCTCCGGATGGCTCTTCTTCAGATACCTCGCCATCGGATGTGAGTTTAGAAGGGATAACGTTAATAATAATAAATAGATAGATATATGCATGTGTGTATGTTCTGAAATGGGCTGTGGCTGTTGTGACTTATTTTATCCTTTGTTAGTTGAGTGTAGGTAACATTTTGAATACAGTACTTTACCCCATAAATATGACTGTTTCTACTTCCTCCACCTCTGCCATTATTAATGTGTGTGTGTGTGTGTGTGTGTGTGTGTGTGTGTGTGTGTGTGTGTGTGTGTGTGTGTGTGTGTGTGTGTGTGTGTGTGTGTGTGTGTGTGTGTGTGTGTGTGTGTGTGTGTGTGTGTGTGTGTTTCAGGTTATGTGGGAGCAGCCACAGTTGGAGCGGCTGCCTGGTGGTTCGTCCTCTCTGAAGACGGACCTCAGGTCTCTCTGTACCAGCTGGTGAGGAAATATAAGAATAAACAAAAACATCTCAGAACACACACACAGACACACACACACTCTCTTTTATACAAACATAGCTGAACATCCCATATCACATGACTACTTCTACTCGCCTATTTTACACATTATATCATGAATTGCATTACATCAAGTCTGATTTAGATTCTGTATGTTCTTGTTATTTCTGTCAGACAACTCGCGTCTCTCTCTGATATGTTTTATTAGAAGCAGCATGTAGTTTTAGTTTGGCGTAAATGAATCATTCTTCAGTTATTCTGAACAACATCTCCTTGCATGCTTTCGGTCGGATGCTCTTACCTCATGTGGATAAGGAGAAGAAGGAAACGTCTATGGATAGATGGTAGTTTCATTCTAATACAGATATGAACTGATAACCAACTGCTACCACACACACAGCAGGGTCAGCAACAACTCAGTTAAAGGGCTTTTACACGCTATAGTAGTGTTGTCGCTAAAGAGTAGCTTATGTGAAGCTTCTTCAAAGGTCATCTATTATGCAAAATCCTCTTCTTCATGTCTCTTCTACATCAACATGTGTCCCCTCTTCTTCATGTCTCTTCTACATCACCATGTGTCCCCTCTTCTTCATGTCTCTTCTACATCAACATGTGTCCCCTCTTCTTCATGTCTCTTCTACATCAACATGTGTCCCCTCTTCTTCATGTCTCTTCAACATCACCATGTGTCCCCTCTTCTTCATGTCTCTTCAACATCAACATGTGTCCCCTCTTCTTCATGTCTCTTCTACATCAACATGTGTCCCCTCTTCTTCATGTCTCTTCTACATCAACATGTGTCCCCTCTTCCTCATGTCTCTTCTACATCAACATGTGTCCCCTCTTCTTCATGTCTCTTCTACATCAACATGTGTCCCCTCTTCTTCATGTCTCTTCTACATCAACATGTGTCCCCTCTTCCTCATGTCTCTTCTACATCACCATGTGTCCCCTCTTCTTCATGTCTCTTCTACATCAACATGTGTCCCCTCTTCTTCATGTCTCTTCTACATCAACATGTGTCCCCTCTTCTTCATGTCTCTTCTACATCAACATGTGTCCCCACTTCTTCATGTCTCTTCAACATCACCATGTGTCCCCTCTTCTTCATGTCTCTTCAACATCAACATGTGTCCCCTCTTCTTCATGTCTCTTCTACATCAACATGTGTCCCCTCTTCTTCATGTCTCTTCTACATCAACATGTGTCCCCTCTTCTTCATGTCTCTTCTACATCAACATGTGTCCCCTCTTCTTCATGTCTCTTCACATCAACATGTGTCCCCTCTTCTTCATGTCTCTTCTACATCAACATGTGTCCCCTCTTCCTCATGTCTCTTCTACATCAACATGTGTCCCCTCTTCTTCATGTCTCTTCTACATCAACATGTGTCCCCTCTTCTTCATGTCTCTTCTACATCAACATGTGTCCCCTCTTCTTCATGTCTCTTCAACATCAACATGTGTCCCCTCTTCTTCATGTCTCTTCTACATCAACATGTGTCCCCTCTTCTTCATGTCTCTTCTTCATCAACATGTGTCCCCTCTTCTTCATGTCTCTTCTTCATCAACATGTGTCCCCTCTGTGTAAAGAGATTCTGAAAGTTTCAGGAACAAAGATTCTCTCTCTTTTTGTCCTGATCCATTTATATAAAAACCTGTCTGAAAATGAGCTGATCAGATTTTAGCCACTTTGTGATGTCATAACGATGTGTTGGCTTGTGTAACCATTAGCCAATCAGCAACCAAGGTAACCCCCCCCCACCTTATCACCTGAATCTCCTCCTAGAGCACCATTGAGTTCTTTGTAACCAAATATCTCTCAGAGGGGCGTGGGGAGGGGCTCCTTATTTTCATCTAAAGTAACAGACAGAGAATCAGCACTTTAGAAACAGGGCTGAAACAGAGGGGATTATGGGATGCTACAATGATCTGTTTGGTGTTTCAGCCAATCAGAGACAGGCTCTGTATATATCTGAGACCTATAATATATTGATGAAAAACAGTATAATAGGGAACCTTTAAAAGGAAATACATTAGTATGGATGTATGAGAGCTCATCCTCCCCTCTCCCCCCTCCCCCCACAGAGCCACTTCCTGCAGTGCGCGGCTGATAACCCGGACTTTGAGGGTCTGGAGTGTGAAGTGTTCGAGTCTCCGTACCCGATGACCATGGCTCTGTCCGTGCTCGTCACCATCGAGATGTGCAACGCTCTCAACAGGTAAACACACACTCTATCAGCATGGATTTGTATATATCAATACATCTGTGGAGAGAAGTAGGAAATCCCCACATTGGCATTTTTTTGCTGTAAATTAACTTTAATAATTAATGTGTTTAAATGTTAAATGAAAAAGAAAAAATTCAACTTAAAATGTTTATTAAAAGCTATAATTATAAACAATATTATAGTAGTATAAGTAGTAAAACCGCGTGAAATAAACGCGACATTAATAAAATAATTACTAAATATAATATATACAATACAACTTAAATACAATAAATGTATGATTAATAAAACAATTATAAAAATGTAATATTATAATTTAAATTCAATAACATTTAACTTAATTAAATACAAATTGATAAAATGAAAAATACAATAATATCAAATAAAAAAATTCAAATACATAACCAATAAGTGATTAATAAATAAACAGAATGATATTAATATTTTATAAATTAAATATAAAGGAAAGTGATTAATAAAATCAAATAAAAAAAATAAAACACAATACAAATAAATAATAACATAACAAATAATCTGATTAAATCACCATTAAAAGAATGATTAATAAAATATCACGCACAAATACAACTATAATGCAATAAATCATATAATTAAGAAAATAACAATGACATTTTATTTTTATTAAACAACTTAATTCCTAAAGAAAAAGATTAATAAATACAATTAAAGCAAAAAAAAAACATAAAATAAGTGATTTCATTTCATTTAATAAAAATGTGGTGTAATGATAACCCCGTATGAATGAGTTGACCATGTGTGTGTTCTACTGCGGTTCCTCAGTCTGTCAGAGAACCAGTCTCTGCTCAGGATGCCTCCCTGGGAGAACGTCTGGCTGCTGGGGGCCATCTGCCTCTCCATGTCCCTGCACTTCCTCATCCTCTACGTGGAGCCACTTCCTGTGAGTATCATAACAAAAACACACTTTATTCATGGTGCTGTCGTCTGAAAACACCTCTCAGGACGGAGTAGAAAGGAGAAATGTAACGTGATCATGTGTCTATCAAAATGTAGTTTTTCTCTCAAGTATCAACTAGATACTTGCCTCTACTCTGACATGTTTACATGCTTTAATATTCAAAAAGTGCTGTAGTTCCTTTATAGCCCAACGTTAGCCACCTTTAGCTTAGCGGAGGTGACGTGAAGTCATGTGACCGTGCTGTAGTTCCTTTATAGCCCAACATTAGCCACCTTTAGCTTAGCGGTGGTGACGTGAAGTCATGTGACCGTGCTGTAGTTCCTTTATAGCCCAACATTAGCCACCTTTAGCTTAGTGGTGGTGACGTGAAGTCATGTGACCGTGCTGTAGTTCCTTTATAGCCCAACATTAGCCGCCTTTAGCTTAGTGGTGGTGACGTGAAGTCATGTGACCGTGCTGTAGTTCCTTTATAGCCCAACATTAGCCTCCTTTAGCTTAGCGGTGGGGAAGTGAAGTCATGTGACCGTGCTGTAGTTCCTTTATAGCCCAACATTAGCCACCTTTAGCTTAGCGGTGGGGAAGTGAAGTCATGTGACCGTGCTGTAGTTCCTTTATAGCCCAACATTAGCCACCTTTAGCTTAGCGGTGGGGAAGTGAAGTCATGTGACCGTGCTGTAGTTCCTTTATAGCCCAACATTAGCCACGTTTAGCTTAGCGGTGGTGACGTGAAGTCATGTGACCGTGCTGTAGTTCCTTTATAGCCCAACATTAGCCTCCTTTAGCTTAGCGGTAGTGACGTGAAGTCATGTGACCGTGCTGTAGTTCCTTTATAGCCCAACATTAGCCACCTTTAGCTTAGCGGTGATGACGTGAAGTCATGTGACCGTGCTGTAGTTCCTTTATTATAGCATAACATTATCTTTTCAACATAAAGTGGTGGAGATTAAACGTGTAAGAATCATAAACGTTTGTATTTTCTGCAATAATCCAAAATCACATGGAGAAATCCCATTGGACCAGGGAGATGCTGCCTTCAGGGTCCACTACCAAAATACATAATTCCTTTAGCTCTCTATATCTATATCTAGATAATCTTGTTATAAATATCAGTATTACCCGCTGATGAATATCTCCCTCTTCCTCCCTCAGGTCATCTTCCAGATCACGCCTCTGGACACCACCCAGTGGATGATGGTGCTGAAGATCTCTCTCCCCGTCATCCTATTGGACGAGGTGTTGAAGTTCGTTGCCAGGAACTTTCTGGACTTCGGTAACGAGCGCACGGAGAAGCCAACCCCCCGCTCCGGCTGCTCCCTCGCATGTTTGGAGGGGATCTCGTGGCCTTTTGTGTTCGTGTCTCTGCCGCTGGTTCTGTGGATCTACAGCTTCGACACTAACGTGACCGCCATGCTGTGGCCCTGACTCACTCCACTACCCCCCTCCCCTCTGAGCACAGTGTGACGTGGACATTAACACACACATCTAACACACATTACATTATAGAGCCTTTTGTATTTAGGACATTCTCACCGATACATGTTTCTGGGCGGGGCGGGGTCATATTTAACGACTGGTATTTTATTTAGGGCTGGGCAATCTAAAAATCTAATATCACGCAGAGAGAAGGGGAGAAAAAAAATGTATGATAAATGTTGATTTACTTATTCGTTTTCCAGTGGTGCTGCACTCTAGTGGCCGAAATGGGTATAACAACAACAAACATAAAATTGCCTAAAAAAAACCCGTACAATTTAAACAGATAACAGAAATAAATATTAATTTAGAAAAAAGGTTACAGCTAAACCCGACTCCTCTACTAATTAGCATATCAAAATTGTGGCTGTAAAAAAAAGAAATACCAATTTTAGAAGTGTAAAAGATAATAGAAAGAAATGAAATTTAGAAATATATTCCAAACTTTTTTTATTTAAGTTTTTCAGGAAAAGATTGCCTGAGAAAAAAACTATTTTAACAATAAATAAATATTTAAAAATACATTTGAAAAAACATTACTAGCAAAACTTTTTTTTTTATGAAAAATTCATAAACGAAAAAAATGATTCTTGTATTTTTCACCAGGTTTTGATATGGCGATGATATCGTTGGGTTGACTAACGGTATTTTCACAATTATATTGACCTAGTAGGTAAAGATGTGTAATATTACTACAAATTGACATCACTTTACTGTAAAGCCGTCTTTAAAACCAGGAAAAAACCCTTAAAATTATCCAATATCCACATTTTCAGACAGCATTGTGATCATGATATAATATGTATTTATTGCCCAGCCCTAACTTTATTTCACCGTCACGCTTCACTCTGTTTTAAAGAAAGCCCACCGTGTCGGAGCTGTGTCGAGCTGTACAGAGAATTTACACTATTTTATGATAATTAATATTTTGTAATTTTTTTGGGAGGGGTTTTTGGGGACATGAATGCTGGGTGTGAAGAGGATGTAAAAGACGGTATAATTCTAGTTTTTTGGGGCGAAGACCTGAGTGTTTTTTCGCCCCGCCGTTAATCTATTTTGAGCTCCGTGCGTCGCAGCTACCTCAACGCTGTCATCATTAAAACCATCTGTCTTAACATTCATTTCATAAAAATATCATTCAAAGTGTTGAGGTAAGCGCCGATTAGTTTTGCAGCCCTCGAACATTATTTTTTAAAAGTATATATATATATTTCCTTTCTGTCGGAGGATAAAGATATGTTACCAGTTTGATTCTTTTTTGATAAAGTTGTTAAATTTGTTTACTTGAAGAAAAACCTTCGTCTTAATTTTTTTTTTTGCATTTTAATTAATCTTAATAATGTATAATGTGCACATACTGTACTTGAATATGTAAAAAGGCACCAAGAAGCTGTTAGTCTTATCAACTGAGCACAACATGGAGGAGTCTGTAAATCTGTACATAGCACACAAAGTAGAATCTCTGTATAGATTTTGTGGTTGAAATGCTTCATATTTTACATGGTTTTATTCAGCGTGTCTTACTCTTCCTGCATGCCTGCTCCAATAACTCCAGGCCAGTGAGGTGGTTTTTTTTTATAGTCTTAAAGATAACTGTTGTTTCTTCCAATGCCTTCCACCTGTTAACCTGCAGAGTGAGTACACTTTGAGCTGCATGCTAACACACTTCACACTCAGCTTTACCTGCTGTCTGACTGCGGAAAGAGGGAAAAGCGTTTTTTCTGCACTGTGTTTAAGACTTTAAGAAAAAAGGGTTTTGCCAGGATAATATTCCAAATTTAAATGTTTTTTTAGCCACATTTTGCCAGGATTATTTTTCTAAAACGTTCTAAGTTTTTTTATTTTTCAGGATATTTTTACATTTCATTTGTGAAATTTGAATTTATTTGGTCATTTGGGTAATTTAATTTATTTTTGCCAGGTTTATAAGTTTGTCCACGTCTTAATATATTTGTCAAGTACATTTGATATGTATTACACTTTTTTTAATCCAACAAAACAGCAGTTTTTTTGCAGGCTGTGTGTTGCTGTAATACTCATTTAAACCACCAGGGTTCACCAAATCCCATGCAATAAAAAAGAAATTGCAACTTTTTAAAACTTATTATCATAGATGAAAATAAGAATAACTTAAACAACATCCTGGCGAAACGTTTCTTTTTATCCTCTAAAATTATTATTTTTTACCCATTTTTAAATAAAGGCACTTAAACACAGTGGAAAAAACACTTATAATTGATCATAAAAAGCAAAACCCTCTCTTGCCTCTCAGGCTTCCGTACATTGCTCACACTAAAGCAGCAGCAATGACAGCTTCTCATGTTTTGATTGGACTAGCAGTTTTGTTGTTATTAAACACACTTTTTAACGGTACAAGAGGCCTTCAAAGTGCCAGGTACACTGGGTGGAAATAAGCGGCACAGTACTGGTTATTTCTGACACCATCACAGGACATGGTGTTGATGTTTATTTTATTTATACATGTCTTTTTTTAATCTCATTTGTCTTTTTGACATAATCTCCTGCATGGCCTTAATATGTTTTTATTAAAACAAGTACTGATGAATTGAACTGATTTGCTGCTCGGATGCTTCGGCCTGTGTTTCTTGTCTCCACTGATTTTATTCTTCCTCTCTTCTTCTTCCTCTTCCTCTTCCTCCACAGCAAAGGCCAAGTAAGCCCACCTCGACTCTAAATGCCTCGCAGAATCCTTGTTTTTCTTTTGTGTCGTGCATGTGTGTTTTGGGCAGCACATCTTACAAAGAGCTGCATGTCAGTAAAGTAATCTGAAGACAAAGAAGCTCAGAAACGTACATTTCTTTGTATAGAAGTTCCTCCATCCTCCTGCATGCAGAGCCTCAGATTCTCATCTTTTTTAGACGAATATCTTAGTACCGTGTACAGAAACGTGTGTTATTCCACGGTGCATGCTCGCTCTGCAGACATCTGTTCCTCCACTCTGTGTGATAGTCAATGTATAGTATTGGTAAATAGTACAAATGTTAAATAAGCTCAAAATTCATCTTTCCTAAGGAAATACTTTTATGGAATATTTCAACATAAAACATCCTCTTTTCTGGTTTCTTTGCACTGAGACGTGCGACGTGTTTGAGTCGTGTTAACGGCAGGCAGTCCTTTTACTGCTGTACTGTATTTACAGAGATGATTGTATCACATGAACTTTGGTTTCAGGTCAATAAAACTGTCATACATGAAGAGTTTACTCACCGCTCGTCCTGAGTTATTGAGATTCATTTAAAGGTCACCTATCATGCTATTTTTAGGCAATAGCATAGGTCTCAGATATATACAAATATATAAAAAACATGTCTATGAAGTGTTTTGCTCAAAATACCAAACAGATCACCCATTCTAGCCATGCCTCATATCCCTCTATTTCACTTCCTGTTTCAAAAGTGCTGATTTGGGGTATAAAGCTTTAAAAAATCAAAAAGGAGGGGGCTGAGCTCATGCGGGACCCAGCAGCTACTGTCTAAACTAAATACTGCTGTGATGAAACGCCATATCATGGATTATCAAGGATTATCTCTGAAACAGTATGGAGCTCAAAGGCTTTCTCTCTTGCCGGTTATACCACAAGGTGAGTTCCTTTTTATTTCCTGCTGCTTCACACACATGCTCTCCAGTACAGGTTAGCTCTGAGTGTTAGCGATGCTAATGTAAACACCGACCATATTACGTCCAAAACAGTCGGGCATTGTTTCTGATAGCAACGTTTCTGATAGGGCCGTGGGTCCATATTTCAGCTATTACGTCATATCGGACGCAAATCTGGATCAGCTCCATTGTAGCCCCGTTTTTAGAGATTTGGGTACGGAGGAAAAGAGAGGGTTTTATTTTCTGACGCTGCGTGAGTTCCCTGACACACCGGGGACACATATTTATGTATACAAGACATCAAAAAGTGCATTTTGCATGATAGGTCCCCTTTAAAACAATTTTCTTAACATTTTCTGTCCACAACGGCACATTTACCAAACACATGGAGGGTTTAAAGGGCCAAACTAAATACAGAAATGCTTGCATAAATTAACAAATACTTATGTTATTTAATGCTAAATTGTCCCCCTAGATAAAGAGATAAATATAATAATATGACATGGATATATTAACACCTATTTACTATGATTTATTTATTTGTATATTATTTAATATTTATTTATCCACACATTTATTTAAAATGTTCCCCTGGCTTTTGTGGATAAATGAAACAATATAAAAATAAATAAAATGATAAATAGATGGTACAAAATAAATGTAAATATAGTTATATATTTAACTTCATTAGTCTCAGATCACTTCCACATGTTCTCCATCAGCTTCGTACGGCACCTTGGACATAACACAAGAAGAACATCCTGTTTTTGTTTTTGAAAGACAAACCTTTATTAATGATCCAAACATTTCATTTGATCACACATCCCATCAGTAAAGTCTGTTCAATGATTTCATGATCAGTTTCACTTTATCCACACCATGAATGTGTTTCATCTCAGCTATTTCAAACAGAATCACACATGATTTCCTTATTGATTATTATCATAAGTTATGTTCTATAAAACATCAGAGTACCCACTTTCTATTTGGACAACAACAACAACAACAATTAGTCTGCAAAACAATAACTGTAATATTATACAATGTATTTCCCAAGCAAAGACTCTAAGCTATTTACAGGAGAATAATAAATGATGTACTTATTGATTATGATCATGACAGTAAGTAATATCATTTTAAATAAACATGTTATGATGAAATAAGTGTTATAACCATCTGGGAACTCATTTGTTAGTTAATTTGGGCAACAATAACATTTAATCTGTCAGAATAATACATGTGATTATAAATGTCTCTCTTGTTTTAGAAAGTGGGCAGAATAAAATGTGTACAATAAAAGAAGCTCTGCTGCTTTCTCTCTGAAGACTCGTGCATTACAAGAGAAACAACAACATGAATCAAAAGAAATATCCAACACATATTTAGAGCAAAGTTTACATATCAGTTCAGGTGAACAAGGATCCTCCTGAGCAGTGACAGCCTCCATGGCTACACAGACACAGGAAGGAGCCGGAAGAAAGTCCAACATCTACAGAACAACTCATGAGAAGATGTTGAAGCACATCCCATCATGTTTGATTGACAGCAGAGGCCTGTACTACGAAGCCGGTTCAACCTAACCTGGATATGTTGGAGTTAGCCGGTTGGCCCAATCCAAAACATACGCGCTGGCGCTAAACTGTACTACGACGCCGGTTATCAAGTGGATCGCTCAAGCCAGCCGTGTCCTATCTAGTTAGGTGCGCGTTCACATGAAAGGGGTGGTATTTGGAGCATTCGACCAATCTCAAACACGGACAAGCGTACTGACAGCGCAGCGTCATACTTCCTGAATGAAAAGTGAACTTTAATATTAGTCAAATATGAAGAAGTTAAACTTTAAACATCCATGTCTTAAACACTTTATCCAGGATAAAAGCCACATAGCTGCACCTGCAAGGTGAATACAGCTGGTAAAAGAAAAAGTGTTTGAATGCGTACATTAACAGGTTTATGATATCACTGCCCCGTCTAAGACACGAGTGGATCTGACTTTAATTAGGAGAATTTGACTCGAGTGTTTCGTCAACTTAATGTGTTGCTTAAAATAATACTTCTGCATACAGTATGTGACACTGTGAGTGTTGCACGGCCAGATACGGCTCAAGAAGCTGACTCAAATAAGGAAATTTATGATACATTATGATGTGATATGATATGAATGATAATGGGACACATCGACGTCTGCACTCACAGTGCCGCGGACTGTACTTAATGTTACTCTGATCCGGTTACTTATGTCGTGGCAGATATTTAAGTAAGCTTTCTTAACGCTAATATTATAATAGTCAGATTGCTCTGAAGATGGGAGGGGATATTCTATTAATTTTCACGTTCACACGGTCAGTTGATTTTTGCCGGCTGTCTTTCCTGCAACGGCAGTTTTTCTGTATTTCCTCTATCCTGTAATATGAATTGATAGCTTTAAACTCCGCACACACGGAGCTCTGATTGGTCAGCAGGCAGTGCTTTCACTGAGTTGATCTCTTAGCCTGCCACCTAACCTGCTCCGGAGCAGGTTTGCCGCTCAGCATAAGTTACCATGGAAATCTAACCTGCTAAAAAGAGAACCAGCGTCGTAGGACCGGAGAGCCCGAGATTTCCCTGAATTTAGCCGGCTAAGCGAAAATCCAGCTTCGTAGTACAGGCCTCTGATCTCTGCACAGTGAAGACATGGACAATCAGCTCTGATGGACACACGGTGAGTTCAAGAAGTAGAAGAGTTCCTCCAATGACTTCAGGCTATTTGAGTTTACAAAACTCAGCAGTGTCTCCATAACCACAAAGATAAACTCCAGCATGTAGCGGCTGAGTGAATGTGGTCTGGACTCTGTGGAGGAGAGTCATGGTTTCAGAGACGCTGTAGAAGGACAGAATACCTGCTCTGTGATCCAGGTACACTCCTACTCTGGAGGACTGAGGACCTGAGACGGGAGTGTCGATAATGTTGTAACTAAATGAATAACTGTTTTGGTTACAAACTAAGGACCAAGATTTGTCATTGTCTCCAAATAAACTTTCCCCCCCTGCTCTGATGATATTCTTGTATGCGACTGCTACATCAACTCCTTCCCCTCTCCTCTCCACCTCCCAGTAACAACGTCCAGTCAGACTCTCTCTACTCAGGACCTGAGGATAATCAGTGAATCTGTCTGGGTGACTAGAATAAGACTGTTCTTGTTCCATGTATGTTGCTTTTCTGCTCCCCTCAGATAATACCAGCAGTGTGTGTGCTGTGTTTGGATCCAGTGTGATCTCCTGTGAATATGTTAAGAACCCAGCTCTGGTGGTGGGCTCTGCTGCTGACAGTAAAACCTCCACTTCAGTCGGTGAGACGTTTGTCCATTCCTCTCTCAGGACGTCCTGTAGTTTGTCTCTGACTGCTAACAGGGCCGCCGTCACGTCCTCAAAGTAGCTCAGAGGACGGATGTTGATGCTGGATGAGTGTGTAGGTTCACTGAGGGCTGACAGTGAGGGGTAGCTGTGCAGAAACTGGTTGTGATCCTCTGTGTGAGACAGCAGCTTCAGCTCAGCGTCTCTCCTCTTCAGCTCAGCCATCTCCTGCTCCAGCTTCTCCTGAAGCTCTTTGACTCGACTCACTTCTCTCTTCTGCTGGGATCTGAGCTGCTGCTTCACATCAGAGCTTCTTTTCCCCATGAGACGGATCAGCTCAGTGAACATCTTCTCACTGTCCTCCACTGCTTTATCAGCAGAGCCATTGACGGCCTCCACCTCCTGCTGAAGCAGCTTCACCTCCTTCTCTCCGTCCTGGATTCTCTGCTGGATGTTTAGTCGACTCCCCTCCAGCTCTCTCTGCCTCTCAGTCCTCTCTGCTGCAGCTGACACCGTGTCGTGGCCTTTGTGTTCGTCCACAGAGCAGAGAGAACAGATACACTGCTGATCAGTGCGGCAGAACATCTTCATCACCTCGTCGTGACGAGAGCAGATGTTCTCCTGGAGCTTCTTGGAGGGCTCCACCAGCTTGTGTTTTTTAAAGACAGGTGATTCATAATGAGGCTGGAGGTGTTGGTCACAGTAAGAGGCCAGACACACGAGGCAGGACTTACAGGCTCTCAGTTTCCTCCCAGTGCAGACATCACAGGCCACATCTTCAGCTCCAGCATAGCAGAAATCAGCAGGAGCAGGTGGGTGTCCAGTCTTCTTCAGCTCCTCCACTAAAGCTGCTAACATGGTGTTTTTCAGCAGGACAGGCCTCGGTGTGAAGCTCTGCCTACACTGAGGGCAGCTGTGGATCTTCTTCTCATCCTCTCCGTCCCAGAAGCCTTTAATACACTTCATGCAGTAGCTGTGTCCACAGGGAATAGTCACCGGATCCTTCAGTAGATCCAGACAGATCGAACAAGAGAAGGTTTCCCGGTCCAGCTGAACTCCTTTCTGCGCCATTTCACCTCTCAGTAGCAGCGAGTGTGTGAGTTTCACTTCCTGAGAGCTGGAACTATGTGAGAGGTTATCTGAACAGCAGGTGTGTGTGCAGTGAATGTGACCTATCAGCTCTTGTTCTTTACCCACATGTTGGTTACACCCCTCCTCCTCAGTGTGGATCTGAAGGGGAGGAGCCAGGAAACACAGAGTGGAGCTGGCTGTGTCTGAGAGCAGGAAGAAGAGGGAGTACTAGTAGAAGTAGTAGTAGTATTAGAAGTAGATGGAGTAGTAGTAGTATTAGAAGTAGTAGTAGTAGTAGTAGTAGTAGTAGAATTGTTTGTTTTTATTATGCCTCCTGTCGCATGCTTTATAAATCGAATTTATAATTATTATTATTAGTAGTAGTAGAAGTAGTAGTAGTAGTTAGAGTAGTATAATCAGTAGTAGTAGTCATAGTAGTAGTAGAAGTAGTAGTAGTAGTAGTAGTTGTATTAGAATTAGTAGTAGTAGTAGTTGAAGTAGTAGTATTGTGTGTGTGGGGGGGCTTTTATATAGAAATCCTTATCCTGTGCGTTCACACTATGTTACGAACTCAGACACTTAGGATGTAGGACCCAATTGCACGACCCGGGAGACAGAGGTAAAGTATTAGTAAGATACTTTATTTTCCAAAATACAGCAATGAACAACAAAAAAGGTAACTATCAAATCTCTAACCGAGATGACAAAAATAGAGGAACAAAATGAAAGCGCTCACGTAGTGAGGAATCAAACTTTACAAGAGTACAAAGAGCATAGACCTGACCATAGCAAGAGACAATACGAACTGACAAAGAACACTTGGGAGACAGGGGAATATAAGCACAGGGTAACTAGACACAGGTGGGACCAATCAGGGGCGGGGCTGACATTGATGAGCACAGGAGACACAGGTGAAAATAATCAGGAAGCCTGGAATGAGAGAAAGCAAACGTAAATAACATGCATCTCTCTAGCATTTCTGTCGGTGCACAACAGTACCCCCCCCTCTAGGGCCAACTCCTGATGGCCCAGGCTGATTGTAAAAATCGTGGATAAGCGTCTTGTCTACGATAAATGACGCAGCTACCCAGCTTCTAGCCTCAGGACCGTAACCCTTCCAGTCTACCAGGAATTGCTTCCCCCTCCCCCTATTACGGACCTCCAGTAGCTTACGGACCTTGTAAACCTCACCCCCTTCAAAGAACTCGGGCGGTGGAGGGGGCTTGGAGGCGGGAACAAGTGTGCTCTCGCACACCGGCTTGATTTTACTGACGTGAAACGTCGGATGTACTCTCATAGTTCTGGGGAGTTGCAAGCGTACAGACACCGGGTTGATGACTCTGGACACCGGGAAAGGACCCACAAATCTCGGAGCCAGTTTCTTTGAGGCGACATGGAGTGGTAAGTCCTTAGTGGAAAGCCAAACATTTTGGCCTGGTCTGTAGGAGGGAGCGACCCTGCGATGGACGTCTGCAACAGCCTTCATCCGAGCTGAACTTCGGAGAAGAGCCTGGCGAGCACCAGCCCAAACTCGTCGACAACGTCTGATCATGGCATGAGCCGATGGAACCCTCACCTCTTCCTCGTTGTTAGGGAAAAATGGAGGCTGGAAACCATTGACACAATGGAATGGAGAGAGACCTGTGGCTGCCGTAGGAAGAGTATTGTGGGCAAACTCGACCCATGTGAGGTGGTCACTCCAGGTAGTCTGGTTCCGGGAGACGAGACAACGTAGCGTAGTCTCTAGTTCCTGGTTCAGACGCTCCGACTGTCCATTTGACTGAGGATGATATCCTGATGACAAGCTGACGGTGGCACCTATGAGTCGACAAAACTCCTTCCAGAAAACGGAAATGAATTGTGGACCCCTGTCGGAAACAATGTCATCAGGGAATCCATGGATCCTGAATATGTGATTCATCATGACCTCTGCGGTGACTTTGGCAGAGGGAAGCTTGGTCAATGGGATGAAGTGAGCCATCTTTGAAAATCGATCCACCACTGTTAGGACCGTAGTCTTGCCTCTGGATGAAGGAAATCCTGTCACAAAATCCATTGAAATGTGTGACCAAGGACGTTGGGGAATCGGCAGGGGCTGGAGCAAGCCCATCTTGACTTGTGATGAGGTCTTATTACACGCACACACCGGACAAGCCGCTACGTACTCTGCCACATCTTTCTTCATGGCTGGCCACCAGAAACGTTGTTGTATCCTGAACATTGTCCTTGTTACCCCCGGATGGCACGAAAGCACAGATGAGTGAGCCCAGTGGATGACCTTGGAGTGAAGAGCCTCAGGAACAAACAGCAGATTGTTGGGACACTCGCTAGGTGCTGGATTCTTGACATTCGCCTTTTTTACGTCCGACTCCACTTGCCAGGAAAAGGCTCCGATCACACGGTTAAGTGGAAGGATGGTCTTGGGCTCTACCGCAAGTGGTTCCGGATCATAAAGACGAGACAAAGCATCGGGTTTTTGATTCTGAGACCCGGGACGAAAAGAGAGGGTGAAATTGAACCTACTAAAGAATAGTGTCCACCTGGCCTGACGGGAGTTGAGACGCTTAGCCTTTCTTATATATTCCAGATTCTTGTGATCTGTCCAGACTAAAAACGGCTGCTCTGCACCCTCTAACCAGTGTCTCCATTCCTCGAGGGCAGCTTTTACAGCTAACAGTTCCTTGTTCCCCACGTCGTAATTCCGCTCTGCCGTTGTCAGTTTCCGCGACAGGTAAGCACATGGATGCATCTTGTTGTCTTCTGCAGAACGTTGAGACAGTACTCCTCCAATTCCCTCATTGGAAGCATCAACCTCGACCATAAACTGGCGCTGGGGATCTGGAATGGTGAGTATGGGGGCTGATGTGAATCTCTCTCTGAGACGTTGGAAAGCGAAGTCCGCCTGGGGAGTCCACTTGAAAGGAACCTTAGGAGAAGTCAGAACATGTAGAGGGGCAGCAACAGAACTGAAATTCCTAATAAACTTCCTATAGAAGTTAGCAAACCCTAGAAACTGTTGGACCTTCTTCCTGGAGTCTGGTGTAGGCCACTGGGATACTGCACTGATTTTAGCCGGATCCATTTGCATATGATTAGGTGAGATTATGTATCCTAAGAAGGATACCTCTTTTGTGTGGAACTCACACTTCTCTGCCTTGACATATAACTGATTCTCTAGCAGTTTCTGCAAAACCTGACGGACATGGTTAACATGAGACTTAGTGTCTGGGGAGAAAATCAGAATATCATCCAGATACACAAACACTGAAATATTCAAAAATTCCCGTAAAACCTCATTCACAAGAGCTTGAAACACAGCCGGTGCATTGCATAGTCCAAAGGGCATTACTAGATACTCATAGTGACCACTCTGAGTGTTGAATCCTGTCTTCCACTCATCCCCTTTTCTTATTCTAACCAAGTGATATGCATTTCTTAAATCTAACTTGGTGAATATTTTGGCAGTTTGAAGTAGTTCAAAGGCAGATGTCATGAGTGGCAGAGGATAGCGGTTCTTCACCGTAATGTCATTTAGTGGACTGTAGTCTATGCAAGGTCTCAGAGACCCGTCTTTCTTTCCCACAAAGAAAAATCCCGCTCCGGCTGGAGAAGATGAAGGACGGATAATTCCTGATTTGAGTGAAGAGGAAATGTATTCGTCCATTGCTGCTCTCTCAGGTCTCGAAATCGAATAAAGTTTCCCCTTGGGAATGGGGGCTCCCGGTAAGAGATCAATGGGACAGTCAAAATCTCGGTGAGGAGGTAGCGACATGGCTTTGGATTTGTTAAAGGCTTCCTTTAAATCATGGTAACAGGAAGGTACCTTCTGTAGATCAGGATAGTCGGGGTGATCTATAATGATTTTACGAGAGTCTGTTGGTGCATTAACAGGTTGTGAAAGTTTACACCTGCCCATACAATCCTCTCCCCATTCCTTAATTTTCCCTGAACGCCAGTCAATGTGAGGATTGTGGATCTTTAGCCATGGAAACCCCAAAATAATCGGGTGATGAGCCGACTCAAAAATATGGAATTGCATGCTCTCGGTATGGTCCTTATTCACAGTAATCTGAATGGGCTCAGTGCAATGGGTGACTGTGAACAACAAGCGGCCGTCTAAGGCACTGGCATTAATAGGATGAGATAGCGGAACAGTCTTTATTTCTAGCTGATTTACTACGCCCCAGTCCATAAGACTTTCGTCAGCCCCTGAGTCTATTAACACACCCTGGTCAATGGTTTGATTGTTAATACAAATGTTTACCTGCGTAACAGGTCGAGGAGGAAAGTCTGCGGGAAACTTGCTCACCAGCGCCCTCCTTTTGACTGGTGAGCACGATCTTTTCCCGGGCATGAAGCGAGTTGATGATCCGACTGGCCGCAACTAGAAACAACAACCCTCCCGTAGACGGCGCTGCCTCTCCTCCAGAGAAAGCCTGGTTCTTCCCAGCTGCATGGGTTCCCCGGAGTCATTCGGAAGTGTAATCCTCTGACGGTGTGGTAACATGGGCTGGACATCCTCGGCTGGCGGCGCGACCCACCAAGATGCATTCTGGGAGCTGGGAATAACGTCTCGGTTGCGTCGACGCTCCCTCTCTCTTTCCCGAAGACGGTTATCGATCCGGATGGCCACGGCGATGAGAGATTCCAGATCCCGGGGTGTCTCCAGTGGAGCCAGCTGGTCTTTTATCGGTTCCGAAAGTCCCGTCATGAAGGCGTCACGAAGAGCCGGAACATTCCATCCGCTGTCCGCTGCTGCTGTGCGAAACTCGATGGCGTAATCAACCACCTGGCGGTTGAGCTGGCGTATATGAAAAAGTTTTCTGCTGGCCTCTGTAGCAGGCGATGAGTGGTCAAAAATACGACTCATAGTCTCTATGAAATCGGTCAATGAGTAACATAGTTCAGTTTCTCTTGACCATTCTGCAGTAGCCCAGGCTGCAGCTCTTCCCGTTAAATGAGACACAATAAACGCCACTTTACCATGGTCCGATGAAAAGGCTCCTGGGTTGTGTTGAAAATGCAGATCGCACTGTACCAAAAAGGCTCTGCAATTAGAAGAATCTCCGGAAAATCTCTCCGGAAGAGCCAGCCGTAAAGGGGAAGAAACAGCCTGACTTGGGAAATCAGCTGGAGCATTGACAGGCAACCTCTCAGTTGTGGATGACGTCACCGGAGGAGCAGTCTGTTGGTGAGTGAAAAAATGATTCATTTGGACAGCCAGTTGTTGCATCTGTGTGGATAATGCTTCCTGAATCCCGGCCTGGCGTCCTCTTAGTTCTTGCATTTCCTGGTTGACTAGGCCCAGCTGTTCCTCGTGATGAAAGATCTTCACGCCCTGTGCTGACAGCGCTGCGTGAAGCGTTCTTGGGTCGGCTGGGTCCATAATGGTCAGTTCGTTCTGTTACGAACTCAGACACTTAGGATGTAGGACCCAATTGCACGACCCGGGAGACAGAGGTAAAGTATTAGTAAGATACTTTATTTTCCAAAATACAGCAATGAACAACAAAAAGGTAACTATCAAATCTCTAACCGAGATGACAAAAATAGAGGAACAAAATGAAAGCGCTCACGTAGTGAGGAATCAAACTTTACAAGAGTACAAAGAGCATAGACCTGACCATAGCAAGAGACAATACGAACTGACAAAGAACACTTGGGAGACAGGGGAATATAAGCACAGGGTAACTAGACACAGGTGGGACCAATCAGGGGCGGGGCTGACATTGATGAGCACAGGAGACACAGGTGAAAATAATCAGGAAGCCTGGAATGAGAGAAAGCAAACGTAAATAACATGCATCTCTCTAGCATTTCTGTCGGTGCACAACACACTAACTATGAACCTGAAACTAAACACGTCCTCTTTAATTGACACCAAAATGATGATTTGAGGTTGAAACCTTCTTTTAAATCTTTTCTTTTTACCCTCCAACAGATGTGTCTCAATGGAGAAGAAGAAACCTCAGATTCCTTAGAGTCCATCGAGGTGAGTTCCTCCGAGGAGACGTCCCCCGCTGTGTCCCCTTCCCAGGATCCCCCCCCCACAGGACCCCATCACAGAGACACCCCTTCCTAACGTGATCCAGGAGACTGAACCTCCTTCCTTAGCTACTAACTGCTGAACTTAGCGGAGAAATACAGAAAAGTGAAATGATTTGAATCAAAATGGTTACAGCTCAAATGCACTGACTTTGTTGAAAGCTTGAAAGTGAAATGTTAAACTGGAAGAGTAGGACAAATAGTGATGAAGCTTAATATTTCAAAGAAAAGTTGAACATGTATAAACAACTACAGTACGGCACCTTGGACATAACACAAGAAGAACATCCTGTTTTTGTTTTTGAAAGACAAACCTTTATTAATGATCCAAACATTTCATTTGATCACACATCCCATCAGTAAAGTCTGTTCAATGATTTCATAATCAGTTTCACTTTATCCACACCATGAATGTGTTTCATCTCAGCTATTTCAAACAGAATCACACATGATTTACTTATTGATTATTATCATGATAAGTTATGTTCTATAAAACATCAGAGTACCCACTTTCTATTTGGACAACAACAACAACAAGAACAACAATTAGTCTGCAAAACAATAACTGTAATATTATACAATGTATTTCCCGAGCAAAGACTCTAAGCTATTTACAGGAGAATAATAAATGATGTACTTATTGATTATGATCATGACAGGAAGTAATATCATTTTAAATAAACATGTTATGATGAAATAAGTGTTATAACCATCTGGGAACTCATTTGTTAGTTAATTTGGGCAACAATAACATTTAATCTGTCAGAATAATACATGTGATTATAAATGTCTCTGTTGTTTTAGAAAGTGGCCAGAATAAAATGTGTACAATAAAAGAAGCTCTGCTGCTTTCTCTCTGAAGACTCGTGCATTACAAGAGAAACAACAACATGAATCAAAAGAAATATCCAACACATATTTAGAGCAAAGTTTACATATCAGTTCAGGTGAACAAGGATCCTCCTGAGCAGTGACAGCCTCCATGGCTACACAGACACAGGAAGGAGCCGGAAGAAAGTCCAACATCTACAGAACAACTCGTGAGAAGATGTTGAAGCACATCCCATCATGTTTGATTGACAGCTGATCTCTGCACAGTGAAGACATGGACAATCAGCTCTGATGGACACACGGTGACTTTAAGAAGTAGAAGAGTTCCTCCAATGACTTCAGGCTATTTGAGTTTACAAAACTCAGCAGTGTTTCCAATATAAAGATAAAGTCCAGCATGTAGCGGCTGAGTGAATGTGGTCTGGACTCTGTGGAGGAGAGTCATGGTTTCAGAGACGCTGTAGAAGGACAGAATACCTGCTCTGTGATCCAGGTACACTCCTACTCTGGAGGACGGAGGACCTGAGACGGGAGTGATGATACTGTTGTAACGAAATGAATAACTGTTTTGGTCACGCTCTAAGGACCAAGATTTGTCATTGCATCCAAATTCACTTTCCTCCCCTGCTCTGCTGATATTCTTGTATGCGACTGCTACACAAACTGCTCCCCCTCTCCACTCCACCTCCCAGTAACAACGTCCAGTCAGACTCTCTCTACTCAGGACCTGAGAACAATCAGTGAATCTGTCTGGGTGACTAGAATAAGACTGTTCTTGTTCCATGTATGTTGCTTTTCTGCTCCCCTCAGATAATAACAGCTCTGTGTTTGCTGTGTTTGGATCCAGTGTGATCTTCTGTGAATATGTTAAGAACCCAGCTCTGGTGGTGGGCTCTGCTGCTGACAGTAAAACCTCCACTTCAGTCGGTGAGACGTTTGTCCATTCCTCTCTCAGGACGTCCTGTAGTTTGTCTCTGACTGCTGACAGGGCCGCCGTCACGTCCTCAAAGTAGCTCAGAGGACGGATGTTGATGCTGGATGAGTGTGTAGGTTCACTGAGGGCTGACAGTGAGGGGTAGCTGTGCAGAAACTGGTTGTGATCCTCTGTGTGAGACAGCAGCTTCAGCTCAGCGTCTCTCCTCTTCAGCTCAGCCATCTCCTGCTCCAGCTTCTCCTGAAGCTCTTTGACTCGACTCACTTCTCTCTTCTGCTGGGATCTGAGCTGCTGCTTCACATCAGAGCTTCTTTTCTCCATGAGACGGATCAGCTCAGTGAACATCTTCTCACTGTCCTCCACTGCTTTATCAGCAGAGCCATTGACGGCCTCCACCTCCTGCTGAAGCAGCTTCACCTCCTTCTCTCCGTCCTGGATTCTCTGCTGGATGTTTAGTCGACTCCCCTCCAGCTCTCTCTGCCTCTCAGTCCTCTCTGCTGCAGCTGACACCGTGTCGTGGCCTTTGTGTTCGTCCACAGAGCAGAGAGAACAGATACACTGCTGATCAGTGCGGCAGAACAGCTTCATCACCTCGTCGTGACGAGAGCAGATGTTCTCCTGGAGCTTCTTGGAGGGCTCCACCAGCTTGTGTTTTTTAAAGACAGGTGATTCATAATGAGGCTGGAGGTGTTGGTCACAGTAAGAGGCCAGACACACGAGGCAGGACTTACAGGCTCTCAGTTTCCTCCCAGTGCAGACATCACAGGCCACATCTTCAGCTCCAGCATAGCAGAGATCAGCAGGAGCAGGTGGGAGTCCAGTCTTCTTCAGCTCCTCCACTAAAGCTGCTAACATGGTGTTTTTCAGCAGGACAGGCCTCGGTGTGAAGCTCTGCCTACACTGAGGGCAGCTGTGGATCTTCTTCTCATCCTCTCCGTCCCAGAAGCCTGTAATACACTTCATGCAGTAGCTGTGTCCACAGGTAGTCGTCACCGGATCCTTCAATAGATCCAGACAGATGGGACAAGATATTAAGGTTTCCCGGTCCAGCTGAACTCCTTTCTGCGCCATTTCACCTCTCAGCAGCAGCAGCGAGTGTGTGAGTTTCACTTCCTGAGAGCTGAAACTAGTGTGACAGGTTATCTGAACAGGATGTGTCTGTGCAGTGAATGTGGCCTATCAGCTCTTGTTCTTTACCCACATGTTGGTTACACCCCTCCTCCTCAGTGTGGATCTGAAGGGGAGGAGCCAGGAAACACATTGTGGAGCTGGCTGTGTCTGAGAGCAGGAAGAAAAGGGAGGGCTTATCAAACTCTGAGTCATTCCAGGAGGAGGAGCAGCGCTCAGACTCTGACCTACACAGAGCCTCGGTTACAACCTGCTCTTCATCTGAAAAGAGCTTTTAGTTGTAAAATAAGTTGGTAAAGTTAGAAAATCTGAAGGAGGTTAAATACTTGCTTCCTCCACTTTAAATGTATAGCCTCAATGTCCTGAGATAGCTGATTGATTTAATAGTTGGATGTACAGTAAGTCGTTTTTTACTGTAAGTACTAGTAGTAGTAGTAGTTGTATTAGAAGTAGATGGAGTAGTAGTAGTAGTAGTAGTAGTAGTAGTAGTAGTAGTAGTAGTAGTAGTAGTAGTTAGTAGTAGTAGTTGTAGTAGTGGTAGTAGTAGTAGTAGTAGTAGTTGTAGTAGTGGTAGTAGAAGTAGTGGAGTAGTAGTGTTAGTAGTAGTAGTAGTAGTAGTAGTAGTAGTAGTAGTAGTAGTAGTAGTAGTAGTAGTAGTTGTATTAGAAGTAGTAGTAGTAGTAGTTGTTGAAGTAGTAGTAGTAGTAGTAGTAGTAGTAGTAGTAGTTGTAGTAGTTGTATTAGAAGTAGTAGTAGTTGTTGTGGAGTAGTATATAGTATAATTGTCTGTTTTTATTATGCCTCCTGTAGCATGCTTTATAAATCGAATTTATAATTATTATTAGCAGTAGTAGAAGTAGTAGTAGTAGTAGAAGTAGTAGTAGAATTAGTAGTTGTATTAGAAGTAGTAGTAGTAGTAGTAGTAGTAGTAGTAGTAGTAGTAGTAGTAGTAGTAGTTAGAGTAGTATAGTAGTAGTTGTAGTAGTAGTAGTAGTAGTAGTTGTATTAGTAGTTGTATTAGTAGTAGTAGTAGTAGTAGTAGTAGTAGAAGTAGAAGTAGTAGTAGTATTAGTAGTTGTATTAGTAGTATTCGTAGTAGTAGTAGTAGAAGTAGTAGTAGTAGTTGTAGTTGTATTAGTAGTTGTATTAGAATTAGTAGTAGTAGTAGTTGTTGAAGTAGTAGTAGTAGTATTGTGTGGGGGGGGGCTTTTATATAGAAATAAATCCTTATCCTGTGCGTCTTGTTTGGATACAGTGATATAGGGCTTTTATTTTGAAAAACCATCCCTCTTCCTGTGCTTCCTGTAAGGATACAGGAAATCTATAGGGCTTTTATTTTGAAAGGGTGTGTGATTTGGGGTATGAGAGGGAGAGAAAAATATGAACCTGAAACTAAACACGTCCTCTTTAATTGACACCAAAATGATGATTTGTGGTTGAAACCTTCTTTAAATCTTTTCTTTTTACCCTCCAACAGATGTGTCTCAATGGAGAAGAAGAAACCTCAGATTCCTTAGAGTCCATCGAGGTGAGTTCCTCCGAGGAGACGTCCCCCGCTGTGTCCCCTTCCCAGGATCCCCTCCCACAGGACCCCATCACAGAGACACCCCTTCCTAACGTGATCCAGGAGACTGAACCTCCTTCCTCACTCCCTTCCTCACCTCCTCCCCTCCTCACCTCCTTCCCTCCTCTCCTCTCAGAGGACCCTCAGACCTCCACAGACCCCCTCCCTCTCCTCCCTGAAGACCCAGCAAACATAGCTCTGTTTGTGGACGTTTCTCCGAGCGCTGACCTCCTGAACGTCCTTCCACATGTGGACGCCTCTGCCTCCCCCTCCCCCCTCCAGAGTTTCCTCACCCTTTCTCCACGGCAGCCCCCACCCTAAAGATCCCTCTAAGCACCGCCCTCACCGGGGTCCCTGTTTGCGTCACGTTCCAGTTCTACACCCCAGAACCAGAACCAGAACCCAGAGGAGACAGCAAGTGATCCAAAGAGACTAAGTGAAGTGTTTTGGCCGTGCTGCTCTCTGACAGAGGGTCTGTGAGGGTCTGAACGTAATCTGATTTTAAATAAAATACATCATTGCGGTCTGGTTATTATGTACTTTATAACTCTATCATCTTTATTTCCCATTTCTTTGTATTTTTTAATTACTTTTTTTATTGTTTTTAATCTATTTTATTTTCACATTTTTATCAATTTCTTGTCAAACCCTTTGAAGTGTATCAGAGGAGCTCTAAAAGGCTATGTAATTGTTTTAAATGTGATAATTGTCATTTTATCGTTATCTTTACTTTACTTCCTTTATTCTACCTATTTCTATTATTAAGATTTAATCATTTTTTTAATCATCATTTTTAATTCACTGTATTTTCACTTAAATGTTGTTTATTGTGACTTTTATTAGTTTTATTTTCAACATGTTACCACTTTTTAACATCCTCATGTTTGTCAATTGGTCGTCAAACACAGATTAATAAAGTTTTTTTGTTATATCATCAGTTTTATTTCCCTATTTTTGTAGTTGATCATTATGACTTGTTTTATTTTATTTTTCAACTTTTAACATCCTCATTTTTGTTGTTTGTCAAACACAAGTCTAAATATCCGACTCCACTTGGCTTCACATTTATCACGTTTCCTAAAATCTGTGTTTTATTCAAAAAGCAATGGGATCTCTCCTTAGGATTTTGGAAAACAGCTGGAAATAAGGTCTGTGGTTGAGACACATTGAAGAGACGGATCAGGTTTTGTTCTAGGACATTAAATCCATCAGCAGTGACCCCACTGGTGATTTCTGAAGAGTTGACGTGTCTGAAAAACGATGGTTGTTACCAAGTGGCTGAATAGGACTACAGAAGTTGTGGAGGCCGTTGTACGTCATTACGCCGAACACGTAAACACTCCCACTGAGTTTGTTTACCCTGTTCTGCTTGAAAGCAAGTACCTGCCTCCTGCAAACTGTTCAAACAAACGCTTCAACTCGTACCATTTAGAATCTGTATGTTTGAATATGGATCTTAAGTTGGCGTGACGTTGAAGCAGCGACCCTGCTGTAGTTCCTTTATAGCATAACGTTTGCATTTTGATTCGAAAGTTATAAAAGTAGTGTAGAGATGTGGAGATTATCCGACTGAACAAAACGTGATCCGTCTCTTAAATGTGTCTCAAACACAGACCTTATTTCCAGCTATTTTCCAAAATCCTATGGAGAAATTGTATTGCTTTTTTATCGAGGGAACCATATACAAAAATATTTGTATATTATTATATAAGGATTTTTAGTAAGATTTTAACGAGTTAGTTATCAATATGTTGTTTTATGGGGACATAAATAGTTGATAATTGTCCTTCAAATAAATCTAAACTTTCTAATAAGTCATCAGCTAAACTTCCAATGATCTAACCTGGAAAGCCCTGGCTCAGGCTGCTTTCCAGGAGCTGCAGGGGAGTCTGGTGGTGTCTCTGACTGTAGCAAAGCACTGGCCCTGTCTCTGGCTCTGTCTTGACTTTTTGCCTCTCTCCATTTCTTTCTTTTTGCCCTCTTCGCTCTCTCACTAAGCTCATTGACACCCTTCTTCGTTCCATTCTCTCTGTCTTTTTGCCATTTGTCCCTCTCTTGCTCAAGGTACTTTCTTCTTCTGTCCGGGTCAGCATCACGACGTTCCCGATATCTCCTTTTGAGCTCATTCCTTGAAAAAGAGAATTCAAAATGTTCCCTTACACACTTTAATTGGCGGTCCAGGTAAACTAGGCTTGCCTTATCAAATTAGGCTTGCTGATACCGAAATTGCCAAAAAAAGTCCATATTGTCCACTCCTACTATGTATAGCATGTACTGTTATACATTGTGTGTATAGCTATTACACACATTTATCAGCAGGTGGCATAAACTGTGTGCATGTCCTTCCTGTCACGAACCATGTCCACCCTGTCATGGAAGGCTTGCTGACAGGGTGGACATTTTTGGCTAATATTAGCATTTAATGAGCACATGGTGGACCTTCAGTTAGCAACAGGATTCAGTTAGCAAGGTGACTGCGTACTGTTTAACAAATATAGTTCGAATTTCTGAAATGTTTTTATATTAATTGAAATGTAACTATGACAGAGTGGACATGTTAAGCTTGACAACATCCAACTACACACATAATATGATTACAATCACGAAATATAAGTGTAAATACTGTTAGAAATTAAAATCAATGTTAAACAGCATAATTCAGTCTAAAACATATCGTCAGTTTAAAGCTGTTTTATTGTGGAAAAACCCGGAAGTTCTCAGGAAATCAATGCCAAGCTTTTATTCTGAAAATCCTTCATATCCGGTTAGCAGTTAGCATGTGGCTAATATTGCGTTTTCTGAATGTAAAGTGAAAATGACATGGAGTGTTATACACCAAAACGTACGGACTTTAACACTACATCGATAGACGTTGAGATATTATTACTGCTGAATAATTAAATGAAGGTACAGTTGATCGTAGTGTTTACACATACGTGAGAAGCTATGACGTCAGAGGGAGTTACCGTAAATGAGAACTGTGCCGTAGAGGTGTTGCTAGAACTTCTAAACTAAGTATTACAGCTGTTTATAAGGTATTAAATAGAAAGTCATCACAGAGATAAGGAGGAGAAAAGGCTTAAGGAAGTAGGCAGGGAATACAAAATGTCGAAATCATCTGTTCTCTCGCGATGTCGAACCCGCAGATGAGAAGGGAGGTCCCACTATCTGCACAGCGGGGGAGAACGAGGAGAGGATAAAAAGGGATGAGAGAGGACAACACGCTCTCTTTTCTTCGCTGCAGCCTCCCGAGAGACAACACCGGCTTTGTCTCTTCCTTACCTATGCTTGTTCTTTAACCACGTTACTTAATTAAAGTACCCATTTGAACCTTTTCAGAGACTCCATTAGTCTCATTATTTTAAGTTTCTTTCCTGGGAGCGAGAAGATCACGATTTATCAACAATACTTACTCTGCACCTAGCCAATGTCTCAGCCTCCACTGAAGAAAGACAAAATGGTGGTCGTGATGTCACTGAAAACATCAAATGGTTTTTTATGGGGCAGTTTCCCCATAATGACAGGGTGGACAGCAAATGTCAAGGACACATGCAAAATGTTCAATATTATTATGAAAATAGAATACACATGATCAAAATGACTCGTTTTATCAAATAACTTGTTGTGGACAATAAAACAATATATATATTTTTTAATTTAGTATCATTTAACCACTTATTACACACACTGTAGTTAGCAGAGCAGTGTGTGGGACATGCCAAAATCACGTACATCCAATTAAAAATACGGTATAAAATGAAGAAAACACATTTCAAGAGACTTATCAGTGTACTGATATGTGTGTAAATGTTTGGCCATTTATAATAAGACCTCAGAGTTTCATTATTCTGCTACATTTTCATGATAACTGAGTGATTCTGATGGGGACACCAAAATTACTTTATAGTGATATTGACCCATATCATTGTATTAAATGTGATAATTGGTCGTCATTTTTCACAATTGTATTGTTATTTTTATTTGACTGTATTTAGACTTTACTTACTTTATTCTACCTATATCTATTTTTAGGATTTCATCATTTTAACATCCTATTTTCTTGTCAAGCATCATTTTTATTTCATTCCATTTTAACACTTTAATGTTGATTATTATGACTTGTATTTGTTTTATTTGTAACCTTTTACCACTTTCTAACATCCTCATGTTTGTCAATTGGTTGTCAAACACAAATCAATAAAGTTTTTTTGTTATATCATCAGTTTTATTTTCTATTTCCCTAAATTTGTTGATATTTATGACTATTTACCACTTTTAACATCCTCATTTCTGTTGTTTGTCAACACAAGTCTAAATATCCGACTTCACATTTATCACGTTTCCTAAAATCTGTGTTTTATTCGTTATAAATGTTGCTAATGATGGAACTATATATGAGCGTCTGAAAATCTAATTGATAAAATGTCATTATCTTTTTCAATTAATGTGGAAAACTCAGTTATAGTCTCAGATCACTTCCACATGTTCTCCATCAGCTTCGTACGGCACCTTGGACATAACACAAGAAGAACATCCTGTTTTTGTTTTTGAAAGACAAACCTTTATTAATGATCCAAACATTTCATTTGATCACACATCCCATCAGTAAAGACTCCACCCCTGTGTCAAATAAGACAGAGATGCTTAATTGTTTTAATAAACATTTTATTGCGTCCAGTTCCTTGTTTGACACATTATCTTTTGGTAAATCATCTCCCTCCATCGCCAATAGTCATGCCTCCAGTAGCCACACTTTCTCCTTCAACCCCTTCAATGTTGGGGAGGTTTGTAAGGCTCTAAAGGGCCTAGACCCCAAAAAATCAGCAGGCCCGGACGATCTCCCCCCTTATTTCTTACGGCTAGCTGCAGATATTTTAGCCAAACCACTGTGTCATGTTTTTAATCTTTCTATAACAAACAATGTCATTCCAGATGTTTGGAAAACTGCAAATGTTCTCCCCTTATTGAAAGGTGGTGATCCCATGGTGATGAATAATTACAGACCAATTTCCAAGCTCTCTATTTTAGCTAAAGTACTTGAAAGGCTGGTGAATGATCAAATCAAAGAATATTTAAGCTTGAACAACATTCTATCTCCTCACCAGTCAGGCTTTAGGAAGCAGCACAGTACAGTAACAGCTGCTTTGAAAGTAGTGAATGACATTGTCGAAAGCTTGGACGCAAAGAGCTACTGTGCTGCCCTTTTTATAGACTTATCCAAGGCTTTTGATACTGTGGACCATGGCATTCTATGCCAGAAGTTATCTCATATAGGCCTGTCTGACCAAGCTGTTGGTTGGTTTGAAAACTACCTTTCGAATCGCAAGCAATGTGTAAAATTCAGCGGTCTCTCCTCAAGCTTTCTTAATGTGCCCAGAGGTGTTCCTCAAGGTTCGGTCTTGGGACCGACCCTTTTTACTATTTATATAAATGATGTGGGTAAAAGCATTGATGCCTCTGTACATCTATATGCAGATGATACTGTTGTGTACTGTTGTGCTAGCACTGTTGCCCTTGCATTTGAACGTCTGCAGTCTGCTTTTGACACTTTTCAGTCACATCTGTTCCACCTTAGGTTGGTGTTAAACTCAGAAGTCATGTTGTTTTCCAATAAGAAAAGGTTACCAACTGTTCTTCCCTGCATCATGTCTGCACAGCATAACCCCATTGAAGCTGTTAACACCTACAGATACTTAGGCATCACTATAGATGAAAATCTCTGCTTCAAACAGCATATTGACAATCTCTTAAGGAAATTGAAATTAAAACTGGGATTCTTTTTTAGAAATAAGGCCTGCTTCTCCACAAGTGCGAGGAAACGGCTTGTAGCTGCCACATTTTTGCCGCTCTTGGACTACGGGGATGTTGTGTACATGAACGCCTCAGCTCACTCCCTTCATCTGCTGGACGCTGTCTACCATGGGGCTCTGAGGTTCATAGCAAACTGTAAACCCCTCACACACCATTGCACGCTGTACTCTTTAGTTAACTGGACATCATTATCAATGCGCAGATCACTGCACTGGTACAAATTCATCTATACCGCTATGCTTGGACTGCTGCCCCTCTACATATCCACTTACATATCACACAAACAGTACAGCTATAGCCTACGATCTCAACATTACATCACTCTGTCCGTCCCCTCAGTTCGCACGGTGCTTGGAAAAAAAGCCATATCATACTCTGCCCCCTCGACCTGGAACACACTTCAGCAGGAACTTAAGCTGACCAGTTTGATACCCATCACGGATTTTAAACTAATTTAAAAAAAGCTGGAGAAATCATCTGTGGGTGTTTGCACCTGCTTTAACTGACTGCTGTGTGGATTTCGGTGACTGCTTTTTTTACGATGTTGTATTTTGTTGTTGCCTCTGTGTTTGGTGTCCTGTCTGTCTGTAACTTTGTGTGGTAGTGTTACCACTGACAGGTCTCTCTTGGAAATGAGACCTTGTGTCTCAATGAGATTTTAAACCTGTATAAATAAAGGCTAAATAAAAATAAATAAATAAAAAAAGTCTGTTCAATGATTTCATGATCAGTTTCACTTTATCCACACCATGAATGTGTTTCATCTCAGCTATTTCAAACAGAATCACACATGATTTCCTTATTGATTATTATCATGATAAGTTATGTTCTATAAAACATCAGAGTACCCACTTTCTATTTGGACAACAACAACAACAACAACAACAATTAGTCTGCAAAACAATAACTGTAATATTATTAGGGCTGTCAGTCGATTAAAATAGTTAATCGCGATTAATCGCATGATTGTCAATAGTTAATCGCGATTAATCGCAAATTAATCGCACATTTTTTATCTGTTCTAAATGTACCTTAGAGGGATATCTTTCAAGTTTTTAATACTCTTATCAACATATGAGTGGACAAATATGCTTTATATGTTTGTTTTATCATTTGAACAATGACAAATATTCTCATGAATATTAAACACAACAACCTCTGAACATTACAAATATTCGCCTCAATTCAACCTGGAACCTCTCTCATACAATAATACTGTGTGTGTGTGTGTGTGTGTGTGTGTGTGTGTGTGTGTGTGTGTGTGTGTGTGTGTGTGTGTGTGTGTGTGTGTGTGTGTGTGTGTGTGTGTGTGTGTGTGTGTGTGTGTGTGGAGATCGTTGGAGCTATGTGCAGCTCAAGGCATATATGCTCGAACGGGAGCTTCCTGGATGCTGCAATCATGTTGCGCGCACTATCCGTGCCGAGTGTGCTGACTTTTCGTACAATGTCCCACTGTCTGGCTACCTGCATAAAGTCAAGTGCTCGGCGCAGTTGTCGGCGAAATGTCATTGAAACAGCTCCTTATATCCGTTAGCGCAGCTAGCTAGCACCAGATGCTAACAACAACAACACGTAAGGTGTGCCTCGCTCGCGCGAGTCGCGCCACACAAACACACTCCCTCCCGGTCCTCCCGATGGCCAGTCCGGGCCTCCCGGTGAGCGTGGAAGTGTGGTCTGCCACAAGCGGGCGGTAGGAGCGGGGCTGACAGCATCAGCTTGTAAATGGTATTTTACACTCGATGCGCTCTGAAACTACGGCGGCCGAGGACAAAAAATACACATGCGTTAATCGCGTTAAAATAATTAGTGGCGTTAATTTTTTTTTGCGTTAACGCGTTATTAACGCGTTAACTTGACAGCCCTAAATATTATACAATGTATTTCCCAAGCAAAGACTCTAAGCTATTTACAGGAGAATAATAAATGGTGTACTTATTGATTATGATCATGACAATAAGTAATATCATTTTAAATAAACACGTTATGATGAAATAAGTGTTATAACCATCTGGGAACTCATTTGTTAGTTAATTTGGGCAACAATAACATTTCATCTGTCAGAATAATACATGTGATTATAAATGTCTCTGTTGTTTTAGAAAGTGGCCAGAATAAAATGTGTACAATAAAAGAAGCTCTGCTGCTTTCTCTCTGAAGACTCGTGCATTACAAGAGAAACAACGACATGAATCAAAAGAAATATCCAACACATATTTAGAGCAAAGTTTACATATCAGTTCAGGTGAACAAGGATCCTCCTGAGCAGTGACAGCCTCCATGGCTACACAGACACAGGAAGGAGCCGGAAGAAAGTCCAACATCTACAGAACAACTCATGAGAAGATGTTGAAGCACATCCCATCATGTTTGATTGACAGCTGATCTCTGCACAGTGAAGACATGGACAATCAGCTCTGATGGACACACGGTGACTTTAAGAAGTAGAAGAGTTCCTCCAATGACTTCAGGCTATTTCAGTTTACAAAACTCAGCAGTGTCTCCATTATAACCACAAAGCCAAACTCCAGCATGTAGCGGCTGAGTGAATGTGGTCTGGACTCTGTGGAGGAGAGTCATGGTTTCAGAGACGCTGTAGAAGGACAGAATACCTGCTCTGTGATCCAGGTACACTCCTACTCTGGAGGACAGAGGACCTGAGACGGGAGTGTCGATACTGTTGTAACGAAATGAATAACTGTTTTGGTTACAATCCAAGGACCAAGATTTGTCATTGTCTCCAAATACACTTTCCTCCCATTCTCTGCTGATATTCTTGTATGCGACTGCTACATCAACTCCTCCCCCTCTCCACTCCACCTCCCAGTAACAACGTCCAGTCAGACTCTCTCTACTCAGGACCTGATGATAATCAGTGAATCTGTCTGGGTGACTAGAATAAGACTGATCTTGTTCCATGAGTGTTGCTTTTCTGCTCCCCTCAGATAATAACAGCCCTGTGTCTGCTGTGTTTGGATCCAGTGTGATCTTCTGTGAATATGTTAAGAACCCAGCTCTGGTGGTGGGCTCTGCTGCTGACAGTAAAACCTCACCTTCAGTCGGTGAGACGTTTATCCATTCCTCTCTCAGGACGTCCTGTAGTTTGTCTCTGACTGCTGACAGGGCCTCCGTCACGTCCTCAAAGTAGCTCAGAGGACGGATGTTGATGCTGGATGAGTGTGTAGGTTCACTGAGGGCTGACAGTGAGGGGTAGCTGTGCAGAAACTGGTTGTGATCCTCTGTGTGAGACAGCAGCTTCAGCTCAGCGTCTCTCCTCTTCAGCTCAGCCATCTCCTGCTCCAGCTTCTCCTGAAGCTCTTTGACTCGACTCACTTCTCTCTTCTGCTGGGATCTGAGCTGCTGCTTCACATCAGAGCTTCTTTTCTCCATGAGACGGATCAGCTCAGTGAACATCTTCTCACTGTCCTCCACTGCTTTATCAGCAGAGCCATTGACGGCCTCCACCTCCTGCTGAAGCAGCTTCACCTCCTTCTCTCCGTCCTGGATTCTCTGCTGGATGTTTAGTCGACTCCCCTCCAGCTCTCTCTGCCTCTCAGTCCTCTCTGCTGCAGCTGACACCGTGTCGTGGCCTTTGTGTTCGTCCATAGTGCAGATATAACAGATACTCTGCTGATCAGTGCGGCAGAACAGCTTCATCACCTCGTCGTGACGAGAGCAGATGTTCTCCTGGAGCTTCTTGGAGGGCTCCACCAGCTTGTGTTTTTTAAAGACAGGTGATTCATAATGAGGCTGGAGGTGTTGGTCACAGTAAGAGGCCAGACACACGAGGCAGGACTTACAGGCTCTCAGTTTCCTCCCGGTGCAGAAATCACAGGCCACATCTTCAGCTCCAGCATAGCAGAGATCAGCAGGAGCAGGTGGGGGTCCAGTCTTCTTCAGCTCCTCCACTAAAGCTGCTAACATGGTGTTTTTCAGCAGGACAGGCCTCGGTGTGAAGCTCTGCCTACACTGAGGGCAGCTGTGGATCTCCTTCTCATCCTCTCCGTCCCAGAAGCCTGTAATACACTTCATGCAGTAGCTGTGTCCACAGGGAATAGTCACCGGATCCTTCAGTAGATCCAGACAGATGGAACAAGAGAAGGTTTCCCGGTCCAGCTGAACTCCTTTCTGCGCCATTTCACCTCTCAGTAGCAGCGAGTGTGTGAGTTTCACTTCCTGAGAGTTGGAACTAGTGTGACAGGTTATCTGAACAGGATGTGTGTGTGCAGTGAATGTGGCCTATCAGCTCTTGTTCTTTACCCACATGTTGGTTACACCCCTCCTCCTCAGTGTGGATCTGAAGGGGAGGAGCCAGGAAACACAGAGTGGAGCTGGCTGTGTCTGAGAGCAGGAAGGAGAGGGAGGGCTTATCAAATAGTGATGGGAATTATGGCTCTTTGAAGGGAGCCGGATCTTATGGCTCCGTTCCTTTCAAAGAGCCGTTCAAAAGAGCCGTTCAAAAGAGCCGTTTTTTTAAAAAGGGGGCGGGGTTACTAGGTTTATCTGCGAAATAATCACCAGGATAATGATTGACTGCATTGCCAGACCTAATGTCAATAATCTGCATTGTAAACATGACACAAGGTGGCGCCATATCCATGTCATTCATGTCAGTGAATGTACTTTGAATTTACCCTCTGCATGTGTTAAGTAAATAAAGTTGCCTTGCCTTGAATGAAATTCACGCAACTCTTAATATTAGTAGTGTGTTTTTAAGTGGCGATGGAGATTATTTGTTGACCCTGCTTTAAAGGATATTTTGCCTTTACAAATGGTGCGCTTTATCACTGCCTGGGTTTTGGTTGAAGTGCATCCAAATGCTGCTGCGTTTTCGCGTTTGGCTCATTTTACATCCGAAAAACACGTCGTCTATCTGTCCAGTACCACTTGTTATGACTTCTCTCTCTCGCGTATTCCGTTAAGACCCACCCCACCTAACTCCTCGTGCTGAAACCTACAAATCAGAGTAGGGGCGGGTCTTCACAGAATACGTTTGGGGAACAAAATCAAGCTTTTTAAAAGGCGAGTGAATTTTGGCAGGCAGTGAGTGCGGACCAACTTTGATTGAACGATAAGAAGAACGGCTCTCACCAAGTACGACTCGGTTCCCCTCGTTCGTACCAAAGAGCCGTTCAAAAGAATCGGCTCGTTCGCGACCGACACATCACTATTATCAAACTCTGAGTCATTCCAGGAAGAGGAGCAGCGCTCAGACTCTGACCGACACAGAGCCTCGGTTACAACCTGCTCTTCATTTGAAAAGAGCTTTTAGTTGTAAAATAAGTTGGTAAACTTACAAAATCTGAAGGGGGTTAAATACTTGTTTCCTCCACTGTAAATGTATAGCCTCAATGTCCTGAGATAGCTGATTGATTTAATAGTTGGATGTACGGTAAGTAGTTTTTTACTGTAAGTACTAGTAGTAGTAGTGGTAGTATTGTGTGTGTGTGGGGGGGGGCTTTTATATATACAACTCCTTATCCTGTGCGTTCACACTAACTATGAACCTGAAACTAAACACGTCCTCTTTAATTGACACCAAAATGATGATTTGAGGTTGAAACCTTCTTTTAAATCTTTTCTTTTTACACTCCAACAGATGTGTCTCAATGGAGAAGAAGAAACCTCAGATTCCTTAGAGTCCATCGAGGTGAGTTCCTCCGAGGAGACGTCCCCCGCTGTGTCCCCTTCCCAGGATCCCCCCCCCACAGGACCCCATCACAGAGACACCCCTTCCTAACGTGATCCAGGAGACTGAACCTCCTTCCTTAGCTACTAACTGCTGGACTTAGCAGAGAAATACAGAAAAGTGAAATGATTTGAATCAAAATGGTTACAGCTCAAATGCACTGACTTTGTTGAAAGCTTGAAAGTGAAATGTTAAACTGGAAGAGTAGGACAAATAGTGATGAAGCTTAATATTTCAAAGAAAAGTTGAACATGTATAAACAACTACAGTAAATGTGTATTAAAGCAACCCTCCTGTGATATATAGCTATGCGTAAACATATGTTTCAGTGAGGGAGGGGTCAGACTGAGTGAGGATGAACACTGTGCTTTGTTTCAGGAGGAAAACTCAGTTATAGGTTGCTGTCGAATAGTCAAAAAATCAGCTCCTATCGTCTATCCCTTGACCTCTGTGTGAAACGTCACAGGGTTAAGGGATAGTGGATAGGAGATTTGTAATTTGTGCGTCTGCTGCTGTGGGGAAACTATGGAAACTACATTTTTCTATACAGCGGAGTCCACCCCCACTCAAAATACCTTCCCGCGCCTCTGCATGCCTATTACAGCTGAATGCGGCGATTACCATCTTGTTCAGCAAAACGCCTCACAAACTTATTAAGATCAACAGCTTTAGTGCATTTTGATTCAATGCTGAGTACAGCCAAACTTCACAGTCTCTTCTCTGTCATTGTAGAACGCGAATACCTCATTCCTTCCGTCTTTACTTGGGTCCGAATGCTTCTCGTTTGGCACCGTCCCGTTCAAATGAAATCGCCACCAATCATATTTCCAAGCTCGCGCCAGGGCCGGGGGAGGGGTTACAAGACTTGCGTCTTGTGCTGCATTCACTTGCACTCGGACATTAGAGATTTTCTCTCATAAATGTCTGATGAGCCACAACTTTTCTTTCAAAACAAAGATGCCAACTGGGGTGCCACCCCGGTAGATCCGCCCCATGTTAGGTGGTCCGTGAGTGTTTTTTTATTGGTTAAGTGTCCTTGGTATGAAAAAGTTTGAGAAACACTGCGCTAGTGGATTGTCAAAGGGGGAGCCTCGCTGCGGGGAAATTATACAGATGGCTAGTCCGCCCCTGAAAAATGTCTGTGCACACGTTATTATTAATAATAATAATACATACAAAAATTGAAAACAAATATTAATTTTAATTTTTTAATTTTCAATTTGTATTTTGTAATCACCCATGACTTGGAGAATTGCAACCAAAAAATAACCTGCAAGAAGCAGTATTTAAATCGGTAAATACACCTAAAATACATTTTCCACAGCGTCAGATTGATGTCACAGTAGTATAAAAAATATATAATAGTGGATATAAATGCATTTTCTATGTTCCTCAAATAAAAAAAAATGGTTTCCCTGCGTTGGATAGACGTTGGTGAATCCAAGAATCAATCGGGTTTGAAACAATAAGAGGTATTCGTGGATTAAAACCGAAATAAGGACTTTATTTTTGTTCATATATTGCTTTCCGCATGAGAAACTGGATCACTCTGTTCGTGTCAAGTGAGAGTGTTTAATTATTTTATTATACACTTTAAAAATATGTACAAAATACTATAAACATTTTAAGTAACACTTGAGTCAATTGTAGGGTTATTTTGACACACAAAGGCCGACTCAGAAAGACACAGAATAATAATAAACATGTACATTTTAACACAAATTAGGATATTTGCTAAAGAGCAGCGGAGGTACAGTCTCTTTTTCACTGACGCTGTTTCAATGTCACAAATAAAACACTCATTTCAAAATATTCTCATTTTCCTCCTGTGACTCGTGACGGAAACGCATACTTGGCCTCAAAGACATCTCCCATCACACCGTCGCCGAACAACTCGACCCCAGAGAAACATCCAAAGAAGCTCTTTTTAAGTATATTTGAACAAACAGACACTTAGCTTTGAGTGAATTTAACTTTAAGATGCACTACCTGGCACATTATTCCAATTAGAGCTGCAGGACACAGAAAAATAACTGGCAAATGTTTTTGATAACGCACACATTTTTACGGGGGAAAAAAAAAACAGAAATTGTCGTTTTCTGCTTTTAATACGTGAAAGAAATCCAGTTTTTTTATCAAAATAAAGTCAATATGTTTGGGGTTCACGCTCTCAAAACATAGCGCTAATCGTGTGTGGCATGATTATTATATTCCACACATATCTTACAAGTCATGAGGTGGTAAAAAGAAGTTGAATTAATCATTACAACATGCTGGTTCTTCAACATGTAGTCAGTAGTGGATTGACCTAAAGAGAGAAAAATAGAGAGAAGCTGCCTCTGGAAGGGAACACAAGGATTTGAGCCTCTGCAGACCATTGACATACACAGCATAGGACCTCTTTAATATTTAAATCAAATTAAAGTGGGAAAATGTCCTAAATGCTGCTTTTTTCAGCCTCTCAAATGTGTAGATTTCCTGCTGCTTTAATTGGTTTGTATCGGATTAAAGTGACTATCGTTTGGTTTTCAACGGACAAAATAAGACGCTAACTGACTGGAGGTATTGCGGAGCCTTATGAGCATGATCACTTATATTAAAACCACACTGGGTTCCCGATGACTTGCACAGAAAAGTCATTTGTTGGTTAAAAAAAACCATCAAATAAATCAACATTTAGTCTAAAAAAAATGCTGTTTTTCAGTCCGTCAAATGTGGACGTTTTACTGCTTTCCTCCGTTACATATCAAGTTGTGAATAAATTGCTTTTTGAAACCGACAAATTAAGACTTCTAGAAACTAAAATAGACATTTTCTGGACCAAACAGTGAACCGATAATGAAAGTAATGTAGCTGCAGCTCTAATGTAGGCAGAGTTCCAGAAATAAAGTCAAATATTTATCTTACTTTTCACAATTACTGACCATTGCATGACTTCCCCTGGGGTTGAGCGTGTACTGCAAAGACTTTCCGCTCCTCACCGATGTGTTTATCTGGATTTTGGGAAACGAATGAGGCCTGTAGTCCTGTCTCCCTATTGGAGGATGGGAGGGGGCTGTGTCTCCCTCAGTTTGGGGGGGGGTCACTGCATCCCGAACCACTGCTCCTGGTCGGCCCACTGCGCCGCCTCGCTGTCGCTGCCCTCCAGGTCTCCGTCCTCTCCGCTGCCCTCCATGTCGTCTCCGTCCAGCTCCACCGTGGCGTCCGTGGGGCTCTCCTCCTTCTCCATCTTCTGCATGCCCTCCAGGGACTTCTGGTCGTTAGGGTCCAGGCTGAGGACAGAGGATATTTATTTCTATAATTATGCATTCACATTATCATTGGTGTTATTTAATTTGTCTGTGCTGTAATTGTGGTCCTAGAACTCTAATTGAAAACATTTTTTATAACTTCTATGAAAGGAAACGTTTTTGACATTTGAAGAAAGACTAAGGGTGCGTTCACACTGGACGCGATGTTTGGGGGCGGCGCGATTACATGTAAAGTCAATGCAGAGATGCGGACAGACGCGAATTCGCTCCGGCGGCGCGCATGAAGCGAATGCCGCGGCGCGATTGAGGCGATTGGAGGGGGCCGCGACAAACGCTTGAGTTCAATTTTTTCCACTCGAGCGTCAAATTCCCGTGACGCGATCTCGCGGTAGCCAATCAGCGGTGAGGATCTCAGCCTGCCGTCACTGACGTAGAACCACAAAACCAAAACATCAGCCGTTAGCGGTTAGCACTCAGAGCTCCTCATATCTGTTCAGAAACTAGACACAAGTTAACCAAGTACAAACCACAGACTGTCTGTGTCATGGCGATTACAGTCGCTGCTTTATTAATGTCTGTAGGCCGTTGTTGTGAGTGTGGACGGTCGGAGCATATACTGCGTTAGCTTAGCCTGATCGATCCGATCTCCATTCAGAAAACACGCATTTTAAAAGGTGTTTCGCCTGCCGTCTGTCTGCAGACTTGTCAAAGCATTAATTCATAGTTTTTACTAACCGGTATCAGTATGTTGTTACTTCGGCATCATTTTGAAACGTGTATTACAATTAAATCACGGTCAAATATGTTCATTTTGTTGTAGTTGTAGCCCCCTCTCCAGCGCCGCACGCAAGTCCTATGCCGGTACGCAGTGTTTTATGAATCGGAAAATGTCTGTGCGTATTTATTTGCTTTGTCCTACGTAAGCAACCTTCCCACGTCAATCCTACGCAAGGCTTTATAAATGAGGCCCCTCGTGTTTTCCTCCCTGGTTACCTGAGTGCTATGCTGTATTGATCCATGGCTTCCTGGTAATCGTTGACGGCCACCAGGAAATCTCCCAGCATCCTGTGCAGCACGCAGTCGCTCTGATTGGCCAGAGCGTTCCTGAGGAGAGCGATGCCTTCGTCGTATTTCTGCTCCCGACCTAAGGACGTCACAATATACACATCTTTATAACAACATCATTTGTGTTTTGTCATGAGTGTTTGTTCAAATTGATTTTTTTTGTACTTTTCACGTGGTATGATATTTTTCAATCTCACTGGTATCGGTATACCACTAGAAAATGCTCCTATCCCACATCCATTTTCATGATATAACTGAACAAATTGTAATTTCTGTGAATTCTTGTGCTATGGTAGTGGCCTTGTGACATTTTAGAGAAAATAACATGAATAAAAACGCAATAAAATAATATTTCTATAAACCAAAAAAGTTAATAATATACAATACACAACGTGGAGTATAACTTTCAATACAAATAGTAAATCTAAGAAATATTTTTTACTATTTTCTGACATATTATAGACCAAACATTTAAATAAATTGCATTAGTTGCCCTAATTCATGTAGAAAGCCCTGAGGAGATCAAGTCTTTTAGCTGCCTTCAAAATATAAATAAAGCCCTGTGTTGTACATACTCTGTTTTTCTCTGTTTTAAAGTGGACCTAT
>NW_022987640.1:518402-658402 GCF_902827165.1 Trematomus bernacchii | reverse complement strand
AGCTGACCTTTGATGAGGTACGGGTCGAGCATCTGAGCCTGTTCAAACTTGAGGATGGCGTTCTTGGTGTCTCCGGCTCTGAAGTAAACGTCGGCCAGACTCACCAGCAGGTCCACGTTGTCCCGCAGCAGAGACTTCTTCTCCAGAGAGCTGAGGCACGGCAGAGAAACAAGGATGTTCAGTCATATTCAGTCACTTTTAGCTATCACTAAACGGGGTAAGGAAGCACCACCAACGAAAAACCAATGGGTAACAATTGTGGAAGAAATATTTTTGATGGAAAAACTGACTTATAAATTGAGATTTCAAGAAACACAACTCAACAGAAAGTGGGAAGAATCTATACGAGACTCAAAACAAAGATATTTGACTGGAACAATAGATACATGCATCTTCAAGAATATAATAACATGAAGACATATCCAGTGTGAGAAAAAGTTTTTAGAGAGTACTTGTCCATGGACAAGTGAGTTTGGCAATTTACTTGTCCGAATACATTTTTCACTTGTCCAGAATGGAAAAATTGGGGCCACTGGAATCTTCTTCTTCTCCAACGTATTTTACATTTTCCCACGTTTTTTACGACACCGCTGATTTTACTGCATCACACGTAGGGTTGGGTATAGTTTGGATTTTAACGATTCCGGTTCTGCTTTTCGATTCCGGTTATTTTCGGTTCTCGATTCCGGTTCTTTGAGAGGGTAAAAATAAGTCCCATGACAAACTGGGAGAAAAACATATTTATGAAAACATTAAGTCAAATCTGTATTCCTATTTAGAAATCACTTCAGACTGTTTAATTTCTTACGGTTATTGAATAAAATTATATAAAAATAATCTCTGCATTGTTTAGTTAGTTCTATGTGGTGCAGTTTGAGAATGTACAATTGGCCCAGTCTCCTCTGATGTTACACTGCAACCTGCCTGTGAGACAGAGTCCAACAGGGGCGGACTGGCCATCGGGACGAATCCCGATGGGCCGGTACAGAAGTGGGCCGGTCGGACGATGTGGGCCGGTCGGATAACTCACTAGCACCCCCCCCCCCCCGTTGATAATTTACTTGCGGTACCGAAGTGGGCCGGTCGCTGATTTGTAGTCCCAGTCCGCCCCTGGAGTCCAACCACACATGTCCAACACAGAGGCCTAATAATAATAATAATACATTATATTTATAGCCTATAGGCCTAGCGCTTTTCTACAACTCAAAGACGCTTGCATGCTTACACATGTCCTGCAATACACATGCTGCAACTGCTCACTGTTTGTAAAAGTAAATAAATACTATTTTAATTTCAATAATGTATTTTCTATACCCTGCTTCATAAACAATACTGACATCCCTGTGCTCCTCCGAGTCTGGGGGTCGGGGGATGTGAGGACAGCGCGAGGACACAGACAGGGAGGCTGCTTTACTTCATAAAGGAAATGGCGTCAATATTAACAACATGGGAGCTAAAACGCGTAATAACCTTCATTAGGTGTTAGAGAAAGAACATAAGAAAGTTTGACAAAGATTAGGCTGTTAAACGGGCAGCGGGTCCGCTGTGTGTAGAAAGAGAGAGGGAGAGAGAGACGCTGAACTGCACCGTGCAGCGATGAGATGATCCGGAACAGAGAGAGAGAGCTGCGGTCCGCGGGGCTCGGCCTCCTGTCCTCACAACTCTTATTAATCCCGGTACCGGACAATTGTTATTTGTTCCTACTCGGCACCGAGTTTTGCTTCCCAACCCTGCCACTGTGCTACACGTCCCGCACCGCCCCGCCCCCGTCTAACAGTACAGAAAGCGGCGAGATGCATTTCCTTAGGAATCGACAAGCAGAACCGAAACTAACATTTCTAAACGAACAATAGCGGACACGGACAATTTGCGAATGAGTTCTGCCTTTTGTAAACTGAGTTTATCAATAATTTGTCAATAAATGAGGGCTAAAAACGTCACTTGTCCGCCGGACAAGTCAATTGAAAGATCTACTTGTCCGACATTGTAAATAACCCGTCCCGGACGGTGGGACGTGTGCTTTTTCGCACACTGATATCCCTAGCATTTTATTAGGGTCTGAGACCTAGGTCGGCGAAGACCCTATTGAAATCGGTCGCACAGCGACCGATAAACCTTTGACCCCCGCAACATATGTGAAAACTCACCAAATGTTGCACGCGCGTCAGATGTGGTGCAACTTCAGATGTGTAATTGGTTCCGGAACTTTGCGTCAAAAATTGCGTAGGCCACGCCCACTTCCGTTTTTAACGTAAACTCCCCCCACTTTAACTTTCACGTAAACGAACGTAACTCGCTACGCATATCTAGGGTGCGGAGACAAACCAAAAAGCCATTTTGAATTTGGCGTCGGAAAAACGCGATTTATCGCGTTTTTCGTCCTCCGCACGAAATCTATCTTCTCCCAGGGACTTTATCCATACGACTCGAAATTCGTCGGGTAGCGTCTCGAGACATGGGCAATTCAAAGTTATCACGGAAGTTTTTTTTCTTTCGCACGGCGTAGCCGTGATTTGGCGCCAAAGTTCGCGTTCGCTCGATGCTCGGCCATCCCTCGCCATGGAACACGATGATGTCATAACGCCAACTGACATACTCAGAACGCCACCAAACTTCAGATGATGGTTAAGACTGCGGCCCTGAACAGCTCTACGTCAAATTTGATGTTATTTAATATGGCGTTACCATGGCAACGAATCCCTCGCCATAAAACACGGTGTCGCTGTAACTCCAATGGACACGGTCCCATTGTCCCCCAATCTTCACTTTTATATCACCGGTCCATGCCTCAACAGCTCTACGTGAAATCTGAGATCTCACCGTATGCCGTTTCCATGGCAACGCATCCCTCGCCATAAAACACAATGTTGTCTTAAGTCAATGGAAAATGGTCCAAACTGCACCACACTTCAGATGATGGCTAATGGTCCGGCCCTCAACAGCTCTACGCCAATTATGGGATGTCATCATATGCCGTTTCCATGGCAACGCATCCCTCGCCATAAAACACGGTGTCGCTGTAACTCCAATGGACACGGTCCCATCGTCCCCCAATCTTCACTTTTATATCACCGGCACCAGACTTCAGATGATGGCTAATGGTCCGGCCCTGAACAGCTCTACGCCAATTATGGGATGTCATCATATGCCGTTGCCATGGTGACAGATCCCTCGCCATGAAACACAGTGTTGTCATAACTCGATGGAAAATGGTCCAATGCACCAGACTTCAGATGACAGTTAATGGTCCGGCCCTCAACACCTCAATATGACAATAGTGAGTTTTCCTCAAAAGCTGTTGCCATGGCAACGCATCCCTCGCCGTTAAGCACGATATTGCTATAACTCCTGTGTAAATGGTAAAAAAGTGTTCAAATTTCCCATGTGTGCTAACCGTCAAGCCCTCGACACATATATGTGTCAGTTTTGAGATTTCGTCAAATGTCGTTGCTATGGTAACAAAATGGTCGCCGTGAAACACGGTTTTCTCATAACTCCAGTTAACATGCTCCAAACGGCCCAAAACTTCACAGGTTTGATAACGATGCAGCCCTCAACACATCTAGGCGTATTATGGGGTGTCATCAAATTCCGTTGCCATGGCGACAGATCACTCGCCATCAAACACAATGTTTATGATACTGCTGTAACTCCCATGTACGTTGTCTGATCGGCCTGAAACTTCCCACGTTTGCCAACGGCCGAGTCCTTGAGACACCTAGACACACACGTCGACGTGCGGACAACAGCCTGCGGAGCGTCGAAGACCCGCTCATTCTATTTGTATTTTGTATTGCCTTGCTGGCCTTTTGTTACATGATTGCAAGCTGTAGCCACCCATTTAGCTATCGCTGTTGAAAGCTTGCTGCTCGTAGACACCGTGTCCAGGCGTCTCCCCAGCAAACTTTCAAGCGTGGTCTGCCGCAAACGAGCGGCAGGAGCGGGGCTGTCGGCATCAGCTGTGTGCTTGGCTTGCTGTTTAAAACACCTTTTCTTGTATCCATATCTCTCGCTAGAATCTCCCACCATCCAACTAACAACAACAACAACAACAACAACAACGTCAAGCCTTTGGGCTCTGAAACTACGGGGCGGGCCGAGGACAAATACACATGCGTTAATCGCACGTTAAAATAATTTGTGGCGTTACATTTTTTTTTGTTATTAACGCGTTAACTTGACAACCCTAATTATGATATAACCTACCTACCTATTGTTTTATTTATTTGGTAGGTCTTTATTTCTGTTGTTCCTATATGTTCACTTTGTTTTATGGGGTTTTATATTATTTTATATTGTTGCATCGACTCAGTCGTCTTGTGTCTTATCTGTCAGAGAGAAACCATTATTTATTTTATTTGTAGTATCATACCTTTCCCCTCCTTGTGTCTATTAACCTGATAACATGTTATATGTTGTTGCATGTACCTTTTAAAGTTCTTAACAAATAATCTGAGGAGAGTCCCTTGTTTATTTTTAACTTGTGTCATTTTGTAAAGCACTTTGAGCTGCATGAGTTGTATGAAAAGTGCTATTTATATATATAAAGCTTTATTATTATTATAATAATGTGATATGATTGATATGCTGTGCTCACCATATGGTGTTGATGGCTCTCTGGTTGTCTCCAGCGTGGATGAATGCGTACGCTTTGATCCAAACGGACAGCCACTCCAGGTTGGGGATGCTCTGAATCACATCCATCGTCATGGAGGCCACCTCGGCTCCTTTCACCGAGAGAGAGAGGAGCCCTGCAGGAGGAGAGAGAGAAAGGTCTTTAATGAGGCTCTAACAAGTACATTAGTGCAAGGCCTAGAAACCTTTCTTTAAAAAAAGCCTTTGATTAAACTTGTGTTTCTTTCCATTACGCCTCCTGTAGTACTTTGGGATTAGCAATGAAAGGTGCTTTACAAATACATTTTATTATTACATTAGAGCAAGGGATTCACTGTCCAAGCAGATGGTGAACGTGTGTGTGCACGTATAAGAAAAGCTTTCAAATGTGAAGAGCGAAGGTGGCCACAGTAGCTATTTGTCTAACGGTACGATAACTATACAAAATATCACGGTTTCATGGTGTTACACAATTATCCTTAATATCAGATACAATGGCCGGTAAAGGACACACACACACACACACAGAGAGAGAGAGAGTTCATACCGATGATGGCGTCCAGCGCGAGGGGGCACTGTCTGAGCACCTCTTTGTAGCTCGTCACCGCAGAACGCTCCTGACCTGCTTTCCTGTACAGGTTAGCTAGCATCATGTTGATCTGAGGGAAGAAAGAACAATAACATCCATTAAACACAAGTCTATAGATAAGCGAAACGTCTCTGCAGACCTAATGCAAAATGATAAGTAGTAGAAGTTTCCCATTGTGATCATGACAGTATTTCAGATCAGTTCATAAAATGAAACATGGAGAGTTTTGCCCCTAAAAACAGTATTTTTGAAGTAAAACCATCTGCAGAGTCTTTTTACTTTTACAGTTAAACTCCAGCTGTGTATTTACTTGTGAGATAAGTTAAGATGTACTTTATTGATCCTAAATTGGGATTTTTTTTTTTTTCCCGTTGCAGCAGCATTAAAAAACAGGGCATTGCACATAATTAGAAATTAAAAGAGTAGAAATAAACAATTCTAAAATAGAAGCATCTCAAAATAGAAATAATATAAAAAATGTATAAACTATCTGGCAAATAAAACACTATTTAAGGGCTAATTTTCCATAACAGTAACACAATATAAAGCCGGATATTATATTTACATTAAGTGTGCGAGGGATGGCATATTAAAATAAATATAAATGTACAGTGTGAATTGGACATTCAAATAGGGCTGTCACAATATCAGATTTCCACCTCCCAATTATAGTGGCCAAGAAGAAATCCTGATAACGATACTATCTCAATAATACTAATAACAATTCAATTCTAAAATATAAAATGTAAAAATATTGCTATGAGTTAGATAAATCTTAAAGTCTGATATTATTAAGAGTTTTGTATCTTCTATGCAGGGAGGAGGAATGAGTCTGTGACCATAACCGTACAAAAGCGTAACAAAAACAAACGAGCGGATTATTAACACAATATAATCATTTGAGTTACAAGATATGGTGGCTGTATTATAAAAGAATGCACAGGAAGCATGAAAACATTTTTGCTTTCTGTATTTTGTATATTTTTGCTGTTGTCTAATTTTTCTTTTTCTTATGTATTTTAAGAAAAATGTTGTGCTTTTGGTTGTACATGTTGTGTATTAATCTCAATAAAAAAAGAAAGCGTGAAAAATATCGGTTTATCACAATAACTATAGGAGGGTAACCTACCTTTGGGGTCCTCTGTCTGGATGGGATCCCATCGAGAACTGCAATAGCATCTTTATCCAGTTTCAATATTGTGTAGCACTCGGCGATCTTATACTTTACTTCAATCTCTGAGGGCAAACTCTGAAAGAAAACATGAGTCATTTTAATAATCATTCATGCAAACTGAACTAGTCGATGGTATGGGTATTTGTCTTTCAAGGTACAAAACATTGAGTGATAGGAATATACATGCAATTGATGTGTAGGAATTCTGGTTAAAAACACATTGAATTATGTTATGGCTTCATTCAAAACATTGAACAATGAACAGTGTTATCCGACATACCTGTGCCTGTAAATTAGAAGCAGCTCCACCAGTAGAAGTACGAACTTTAGATGTTTTGCTGATCACCTTCTTCTGCTGTAAAGCCATACTGTATTTGCAGGCAGCATTACGATACTCCTTATCATGGAAGATGCTGTCAGCGTGGTAAACCAACAACTGGTACTTCTGGGCCGGTGAGAGCAGCTCTCTTTGATAAAAAGACACAAATGGTAAAGTCATTAGAATCAGAAACACTTTTTTTTTTTTTTGCATGGGTGAAGTGGGTTATGTTATATGCTCCATCTTAGAGTCAAATATATAGAAAACAGAGAAGTTATAAGACGATTTAATTAATGTCATCGATTAAAAGCAAAAAATAAATGGGTGCATTTACTACTATGAAACAGCAACACAAACAATAAATATGGAAAAAATGAATGTGTAATACTGTGTATACTTCAAGATATAATAATAGTGTAAATAATTGAAAAATTGATCTATGATTTTGCGTTTAAAAAGCAAGATAAGTATCACAATATTTCTTAAAATGCAAAAACAATATAGAGTTGGAATGCAAGAGTGAATCAGAGAATTAACATTAAAACATGTCTCAATGTGTTAGTAGAAATGCTTAGAGAAAAAGACTGTCATTGAGTGACATAAATATAGAAGAGACCGTAACAAAAAGTGGACAGTGAGATTATACATTAGTCTAAAGCACAGGAGTGTAGAAAGTAAACAAACAATTGTGTTAGTTTGTGTTTTTATAGAAGCATCCTTCATCAGCTGTTGGGCTTCATCACAACAAAAACATGGCTCTGTGACTTTGATAGCCCCTGATTTTAAATCAACCCCACTGCATTGTCAACATGTGAAAGGGGGAAAGGCTATTGAACAACAATATATATGTGAAAAGTCATACAATACTCGTTAAACATCTGACTGTCAACTCCTTCCAGCTAACTGTTAATAGCACGTACCTTCATATGACTACTTCCTGGATAAACAAACGTACACTATATTACACCCAATAATACACATTTCACTGTTAAAGATGTGGTTACTTGAGAAGCATTTCTAGCAGGCGTCAGAGTGCATTATTCAAAACCCTGATCTGATCAACTACTAAACAAATAAATGATATAAATAGTTGATCAGTTAGCTTTTCGCTATCACTGTCTCCAGGAAATAGACGGATCCTCACGCTGGCTTTTACTTACGGGTTGTTATTACTCATCGTCAACAGCAAACTGCTCAATATCCGGACGTTAGAGTGAAGGCCAGCGGCGGCCATTTCCCGGATATTATCTATAACATTCATCTTTAATTTAGTTTAAGGCTTGCTTTGTGTTTCCGTCTCTCAGGTGAAAGTTTGTAAACAGCTAATGCTAACAGCTAGCGTCTGTTGTATCAAATATGGCGCCGTGACAACGTTCCTTCCGCATAATGCTGCCTTTAAGTGCTCTTTGCAAGCTTGTGATTTCAACCACTATAGTATTAAATGTGATAAACCTCATGACATATGCATCTTTGGTAAACACATTACGTTTTAAATGACCTTGTTTTAAATTTAGAGAGAAAAAGCGACAAATGTATGCAACTTTTTTATTCGCGTCCTAAATCTATAAAGTTAGGACTCTTGTGTTTTTATATGCCGTCATGTATCCGAAAGTCTTGAACGCCTCTTGTGAATACTCTGCAGCAATAAAAACGTCTTTTTAACTTGTTTTGTATTTATAAAAGCGTCAGCTAAATGTAATGATGTAGTTAATGACTATATCATTAGTTGTTGTTTACCCTTTCTGAGTTTATGAATATTATTTATGAATATAGAAATTCCCTCCTAGCAACACTCTCCATAGGAAATGAAATAAATATCCTTTGGCCAATTCATAATGTAAAAAAAAATGCACTGCAGTCGCTTTTCTTGATTATATTTGTATTTTATCATTTTAATAATTTTTTTATTTAATTGTAATATTTTGACTTATGTTATTTTAGTATTTAAGTATAATTTTATTTTTTTATTATACTATTTTAATTATTTTTTAGTAATACTTTTATTCTGCATGTAATGTATAATGTGTGTGGTTATGTTAATGTCAGTAGGGGTCTTGTTAACAAGGTTTTGTAGAAGAAAAACTGCACATTTCCCCTCTTTGGGATTAATAAAGGAATTGTGATTCTGCTTCTTCTATCTCTGTTTAAAACACATCATCACTGATCTCTAGCTGTGTCCCAGTTCAATACAAACTAGTTCAAATCTGAATAAGTGGTTGAATGCTTGTCCTTTTTTCAGTTTCAGACGGTTTTCTGAACAAATCTAGCAATTTTTGAACATCAGCGCTCTGGGTAATTGAGATTCTTAACTTTTTTCATTTAACAATTCAGAAAAAGATTATTAACTGATATCTATCATATTTCGTAAGTTGGGTTGTTCATTTAGCTAAGTAATTTTTCTAAATGGAAAACACTTTTTTTCTTTCGATTAGTGGTTTTGTATGACTTGATTATAAAAATGCAGTAGTATACTATTTCCATTTTATTTGCAATTTAAAATTTCATACAAGATAAAAGTAGATAATTCAATCTGCCTGAACATTGTTTGTATATGACCCAAATAAAGGCATTAAAATCCATCCTTGATATATGATGCACCGACATGACAATATCTTAACAGATTACAAAATGAAAATGGGTGTTTTTAAAAGGGCATGAACACAAACTGTGAAGATTTGACACAAAATAAAAAGGAATTTCTAAACAGGAGCTACAACGAACAGGTTTGTAATCTACACATGGAAATGCTTTTTAACTGTAGAAAGAAGAAATACCGTAAAAGATACCTTCTGAAATACATACTGACTTGGAAAATGCCATCTATGATACGTCAACAAACTATAGCCCAATTGATATTTCCGTGATAATAACCGTGGATAAAGGGGACTTTCACTTATCTAGAGAAATTGTAAACTTGATCGACACTGATCAAACCTTCTTAACAGCAGCAGTTCCCACAATGACCATTGTCCACCTTTAGGTTCTAATTTGTGAGCCAAAGAGCTACCAGCATAAAATCATTCATCACAACATTGTTTCAAATATTCGTGTTTGTGCTGAATGATCTAAAGCTCAGCAGACAGAGGAGTAACGCTAATCTATTTTGAGATTTTATTTCAGTTTAAACAAGAGTTTTATGAGGAATCAAAGGGGAAATCATAATAAAGTTTAAAGAATTATTAATACATTGGACAACAGAAAAAGAAGAAAATCAATCTACCATACCAACTCTCTAAAAACCAATGAAATGGGTGGCCACCCAAAACACTTGCATGCAAACACACCTCACATATCAGCAGTATCTGGACACGTTTTACCAGTTGTCCTGTTTGTCTGGGATATTCTGTAGGACACACAGAGAGAGACAGCATTTCCATGTTTAAACGTGCTCCCTGATAAGAAGAGACATCTGGGTCAGTATCAAGGTATAAATCAGAGAGACGCTGAGGGGAGGGGGGGACTAGGACTAGGTATGAGTCTAGGTGGGCACAGTGATGCTGCGGGCTAGTAGTGCCAGCAGAGCGAGCTCCACGACCCCCTGGGCTTGTTCCAGCGCCTCTGCGGCCTCCCGGGCAGAAAACCCTGCTGCCTGGATCCTCTGGATGTGTTCAGATGGAAATTGTTCTCAAAGGATGTGGAGAAGGGACAGGAGGGGCCGGAGATGTCAGCTGGGGGGCAAGAGGAGGGGAGGAGAGGGTTGAGGTGCTTGAGACTTCCTCAGGTGAGCCCACTGCCATGGACAGAGGGCTGAGGAAAGTGTGCTCAGTCTGGAGGCCGAGAGAGTCTGGGGTGTTGGTGCCAGAGGCCCGTCCGTCTGCGACCCCCCTCCCCTGCTGGCCCTCCGGGGGCTCCCTGACCTCCAGGTCCCCTGTGGGGTCAGGAGGATCCTTTGGCTCAGTCTGAAAACTGCTGATGTTATTCACTTCAGCTCGCCCACAATTATCTGTCCTCCTCTCTGGACGCTGCAGGGGTTTTTGTCCCACCGCAGTCTCCAATGTGTCCCCATCCAGACGCTCCTCCTGTTCAGAGAGGACAGGCGCGAGACCCTTATGGCGCAGTTCCACTACAGCGCGGAGCTCGCTTTAAGTGTGCCGTGTCGTGCCGTGCCCGTTTTTGGTTGCGCTTCCACTAGGCCTAGTTCCGGCCCGGCCCGGCCCGGGGCCACTTTTTCACGTCTTTTCTGGCCCGAGAAAATTGTGGTTCTATCGAGGCCAACAAACAGGGCTGAGTCGGGCTGAGTATGCTAAACTAGAGAGAGGAGCGCTGGCAAGGGGCTACAACTACAACAAGATGGACATATTTGACCGTGATTTAATTGTAATACACGTCTCAAAATGATGCCGAAGTAACAATATACTGATACCGGTTAGTAAAAACCATGAATTAATGCTTTGTCAAGTCTGCAGACAGACGGCAGGCGAAAAACCTTTTAAAATGCGTGTTTTTCTAGATGGAGATTGGCTAAGCTAACGCAGTATATGCTCCGACCGTCCACACTCACAACAACGGCCTATACAGACATAAATAAAGCAGCGACTGTATTCACCATGACACAGGCAGTCTGTGGTGTGTACTTGTTTAACTTTTGTCGAGTTTCTGAATATATATAAGGAGCTGTGAGCTCTGAGTGCTAACAGCTAACGGCTGTGTTGTGTTTCTGGAGGTCTCATTGAAGATGACGTCACGGCTCCGCCTACACTGCGTTACTATAGTAACTACCCCAGTTCCTAAACTGTAATGGAAGCGCAGCATGAAGTGAGTCGGCCCTGTTAAGGCCAAGCCGTACCGAGCCGTACCGAGCGTGGCCGAGGCCGACCGTGTAGTGGAAATGCGCCATTAGAGGGTCCCTCATCAGACACAGCAGCAGCAGCATGGTGGGCTTTGGCATCGCTTGGTTCTGCACCGGCTGGGATGGCAGTAGAGGGGATCCGGGGGGGGTCTTCGGGGGTCGGGGGGGCGTGGCTCGGGGTGGTCTGTTTCCTAGGTGAATGGATGTGAGGGGGAGCAGGAGGTGCTGCGGTTCTGGGACTGAGCGTAACATTTATTAATTATCCTTTAAGGTCTGCAAAAACTTTATGAGGTTAACCTTAAGCATACTCAAAAGCAGTGCCTGCTTTGTTTAAGGCACGACTCTTTATTTTGTCCCAAAACACATGTTAGTGGCAGATAAAGCCCAAAGACACACTATTTACGCCACTGCTCTCCGGCAAGAGTGGAGTGGGGAAGACTGCTCTGGCTGCACGTCCCAACATGCACTATGAAACCACAGGTAGACCCAGATCAATGCGAGTCAGTTGTTTTTTAAGAATAATTTACACATGTAAAGGGTTGATCAGGTGAGACCACACATTTTATTTGATTTTATTTATGTTTTGTTCAAGGTATTGAGACAACGGTGGTGTACTGGCCGGTAAAACTAAGAGAAAATGGCAGAGTGCTTTTCTTCCGTCTGCAGCGGTGGGACTGTGGGGAGAATGCCTTGCGTAGATTCGACCATCTGCTGCCGGTGTGTTGGTGATATAGTGTGTTTGCACACTACGCTCACATTATTCTATAATAGACTAAACAAACATTCCTGATGTCTTCTGTCAGACTTTATGTTAAATCACACTTTCCTGTCTCCAGGCCTGTAAGGAGCAGGTGGACACCGTCCTCTTCCTGTTCTCCTTCACTGACAGGACCTCCTTTGATGATCTGTCAAACCATATCGCTAAATGGACCGGGGCTCCTGTGGGTCGGTTTGTGAAATTGGTGGTTGGCACCAAGTATCCTCTAACATTCTTTAAAAAAATATGAATGTTATGAAAGTTAATCTGAATACTTACTCTATAAGTGCTATATCTATTCAGAGCTTGGCCTTAATGTCTTCTTCAAATTTGACCTTTTCATGCACTGTGACGTGGCAGAGAGAGACTTCCAGGAGACGTGGAGCGTACCAGTGCTGCGTGTGGACCTATCATGCTATATTTGAATAATATATTGTAGGGCCATACCTATATAAGGTATATTTATAAGTTTTCTTTTTCAAAATACCAAACAGATCATGCATTTTAGCCATGCCTCATTTCGCTCTATTTTGCTTTCCTCCACCCGGTCTTTGCATGCGCTGCAGCTGACCACGCCCCCCTGCAAAGGAGGGGGCCGAGTTACGAGCGTTGTGTTACCATGCTGTTACCATGCCACGGCAACCTCTCATTCCCCTGATAGGTCAGCTCCGCCGTCCTGACGTCAGAGGAATGTTCAAATCTGGATCAGTTTTTATCAGATCCGTTGCAGCCCCGTTTTTAGTGATTTGGGTATGGAGGAAAATAGAGAGGGTTGTGTTTTCTGACACTTGGTGAGTTCCCTGGAACACCGGGGACACATATTCATGTATACAAGACGTACAAAAGTGCATTTTGCATGATAGGTCCCCTTTAAGTATTACAGCTCGTTTCTTTGCTTTGTTACCGATGATATTACAGATTTCCTTTATACATGTACTTAAAACACCTACGCCACATGTGTCAAACTCAAGGCCCGGGGGCCAAATCAGGCCCGTGGTGGATTTAATTTCGGCCCGCAGGATAATTTCTAATTACTATTAGATCTGGCCCGCCGGTATAATGCACGCACACCTTCACTCAATCCTGAGGGTTTCCTCAGCTCAGAGCCTGACCCCAAACATTGATGAACTTGCACCCAAGATGAGATGCCAAGTATCTGGCTTGAACGAGCATCACAGAGCAGCACACTGAGTTTAATGGATGTTTCCTTCTGCACTTTCTTTCTCACGACAACAGGGCATGTTTGTTTTTTTCTTTGAGGGAAATAGTTTTTTTGAAGCTGTTGTTGGCCTGTGGAAAAATGTAATCATAAGAAATGACTCTGGGAAAGCTGCAGATAGAGCCATACGAAATGAATGCAACTGATTATTTAATGTTGTTTTTATAGGCAATAATTTAAGCTTTGTTAGTTCCAGGTTTAATATGTGCAATAAGTTCATTTCAATAAGTTTCGCAATAAACATTGAACCAGCCCGGCCCTCGACTAGTACCCGTTTTTTTTATTTTAGCCCACTGTGTATTTGAGTTTGACACCCCTGACCTACACGGAGTCAAAATAATGTCTGCTTGGTATTGGGTTAAATGTTTTATCAATATTTCACAGTGAAAAGATCAGTGGCCATTTTTTCCTCAGACTCTATTCATACCTTCTTTATTCATTTGAAGTGTTTTAGTCAGAATAGGGCTAAACTTGTTTATAATGAAGTGAAAGACAAATTGATTAAAAGTTTCCAGCATTTTAATACAAGTGAATAAATACATTCTCAAGAAGTAATACAAAAAGTTTAAATGTGCAATTTAAAAACAACCACAAATCGAAGTTTAAAATGAGTTCGCAGAGTCATGAATCATCTACCGTTTACACTGCAGCAACTTCATCCACACCTCTGTATCCGACCTGCAATAAAATCATAAAAAGCCAATAATAAATTAATCAACTACAGGATATTTATTAGTATTAAAAGACATATACAAAATGTCCACGTGTACCTTGTTTCTCCAGCAAGTTTCATGGTGGTGGGTTGTCCGGTGTGACTTTTAGAGAGATGCAACAGGAAGGAGTCTGGGGGCGGACCCAGGAGCTCAGTCTGAACATGCTTCACTTTCACATGTCTGGGGAATTCAGCATGATCCATAACTGTGAACCCCGCGTGTTGGAACCAATACTTCTTTGATGAGATGACCAAAAGGTCATTAAAGAGGTGGAGGTATACACTTGAGAAGCAACTGTGTCTCATGGGACCCTGGTGCAGCAGAACACGCCCGCTTACAACCAGAGGGACAGACTGCAACGAGGAAGAGACATTCAGTCAGATTTTATAAAAGACTTGATCCTGTTTTTTGTAACCTGTGTTAAGAAACTCGCCACCTTCATTTTGCCAAAATCCAGCAGCCTGTCCAGATAAACCAGCTCCTCAATGTGTTCCATTTTTCGGACCCCCTTATCACACTCTGTTACAATCTGTGGGTCAGAGAAGAATGCATAACATTTCACATTTCTTTTAGTCTATTTGCTAATCACATGCCTTCGATTGCTCACAGACCCTGTAAAACTCTTACCTTGTGGATGGCTGCTATTGCTTTTTCGAGATTGGATTTAGAGTCGGCGTCTGGTTTGGTCTGTTTCAGGATGCTCTGAAATGAAAGACAACCCAACACAAACCTTAGAAGAGGTCTGAAACACATTGTGCTGGTTAAATATATATGTATATGCTTGCAAACAATTAAAATATCATGAGACGCTAACCTGAAGGAGGAGTTTAATACGTGTAATTCTTTGGAAAGGAAGTACAAGGAATGACCTCAGGTTCTGTCTTTGACAGTCTGTGTGACTCTCAATGTTCTCGATTAAATGCAGAACATCTCTGTTCTGCTGCCTTGGAAATGGAAGAGATTGAATATAAAGTTATTGGTGTTGTGGAGCGCCAGCAGTAATGTAATGTACAGAGACTTACAGCAGCTGGTTGACCATCGTCTCCTGGTACCTCATGTTGATCACATACGGCACATAGACCCTGTGAAACTCAGGGCAGTGCTGCAGCACAATGTCTTCCACCTGAGAAATCAACACACTCTCCTCCAGTTGGCCTTCCAGATCCATTAGGAACCTAAGTGACAAAAACTCAAATTTAGCAGACGTAAACACTTAAAAAATAAATAAGATTTAGTGATATGTGGAGTTCTCACTTTTTACTGGCTGCCATTATTTGACAAATGTTGGAAAACAAATGGTGATGCTCCATTGGAGTCAGGGACTGTTTTAGTTCCTTCGAAGCATAGAAGTGTTTGACAGCAACAGTAAGGCTGTTTAGGGAAGACACTTCAGAGCCGATCAACTCAAACATCAACTTCAGAGGGAGAAAAAGAGAAGAATTCATTATGTATACATTTCTGTGACAATTAATTTCTCTGCAAAAGTAGGAGGATATTTTGGTTTCTTATTGTCAGCAAAACTAATAAACCTCACTAATACATTTTCATAGTTTCACAGCCTAAAATAATTCCCTGGAAAATAGTATATTTAATCCCGTTTTGGGAACATTTCCAATAAACTAAAGTGTCCAGCTTTTAATGAAGTTACTGAGCCTTTAACAATAATCTGTGAGCTGCTTCTGAGGAGGATTGGATACAGAATTTTCCACTCACCTCCTGAAGTTTGATCTCTTCTTCTGGCAACCTTGTGAGCAGGCCAGACGCCTTCACCTCCTCTAGATCTCGCCAAAGGGTCGAACGCCTGACTAGGGGAGCCTCAGCCAAGCATATATTCCCAGCATTGGATAGTTGTTGAAAGCTTGTATAATTAACGCTGCTGCAGTAGGCAATAATAGGAGTGTCTAGCTCCTGGGGGATTGTCAGTGCGCTCAAAAAACCTGTGTTCCGTTTGTTCAAATCATCGCTCTCCGCCTCACAGTATGCCTGGTAGTCCTGGTACAGAGGGTCTTCAGAGCAAACAAGGAAATGAAGGAAAGACACATGACATGGCTGTAAGTTACACTATTTAACCACTCAATAGCGCAGAGAAAGATACACTTACATAAATTGAAGTACTTTGACTGGAAGGACACACACAGCTCTTCCTCCTCAGCTGTATCTGCTGCCCTGCGTTTAATAAGCAGTTCACAGTTAGTTAAAAGTAAACGTTTAAAATGTTATTAATACAGACAATTCTGGATTGTCCTCCTCTAGCTAGTTTGCTGAGTAAAAGGATTGGGCTACTAGGTTTCAAATCCAAAGTTAAAGATACGTCTATGGGAGGGATCTAAAAGGACAAATATATGTCATCGTCACAATCCTACAAATAAAATTAACTTAGTTTTCGAAGTGCACCATGCGGTCCTTACCTTGAATCCTGAAGGTCTTCCAGGGAGTCACTGCTCCCATCATGGCCTCCAATGTTTTCATTTGTGCAGTCACATTGATCCATAGCGCCTCAGTCTCTCACACAGACTCTTTATTTTAAAACTCTGACAAAGGTGCAAATGTGGATGTGTTTGTCTACTGGGGGATCCTTTATTTGACCCAGGGACACTCAGATTGAGTGAGCGCAGGCTGATGCAGTCTGAACTGAGCAGCAATCACAATAACTGGAACCAGGTGTGTGTTTCTTTTCAAGCCTCTGGTGATCAACAGTGAATTGCCGCCGCGCATGCGCAGAGCTACATCCAGCAGCTGAGCCTTGTGTCAAAACACAGAGAAACCAGCAGCGCTAAATCCACAGCTTTACCTCTATTATTTGGAAAGTATTTGTCAACACAAAGTCATTTCCATCTAAGTCAGCGTACCATGACCGAACAATCAGCATTACTTCTCCGAAAACAACTGGCAGGTAGGTGAATATGAGTTAAATATTGTAAGGGAATACAGCCGTTATAAAGGCTAACCATCTAGCAGCTAACGTTAGCTTCTGTTTTTAGCTGTGTTTACGCCATAGGAGTTAGCTCAGGAAGCTAATATAACGGGTCTCTTTATCACCGCAGATCAAGACGTGGCTAGGCTGCTTTTATTAGCTAACATTATAAGACAGATTCACTAATTAATGTGGCTTAATTAAACACATATCTGAAAAGATGCCGGCCATGCTAGCTGGTTAGCAAGTTGGACATTAGTTAGCGGACGGAACAAAGGAATAATCAATCCGAAGACTCATCTGCTCTGATGACGTCAGATCTGCTAATGATGGATGTTTATATTCTGAGATGTACATAAAACTATAAGCTACTGTATTAGTAGAGGTGGAGAAGTACTCAGACCTGGTACTTGAGTAGAAGTACCAGAGTGTAGGAATACTCTGTTACAAGTACAAGTCCTGCAATCAAGTACACAACTATTATCATCAACATATAGTACCGACAGTAAAAGTACTCATTGTGCAGATTGGTCCATTTCAGAATAATATATATGATATGTTTTATAATGATTGATCATGAAAGTGTTCTCAAAGCTGGTAAAGGTGCAGCTAGTTTGAATGACTTTGTATACTGCAGGGTAGCTTGTGAATTTACTCCAGGTGGAACTAAAGTCTGATTTAACACTTGATTATATTTCACATCATTCATCCAGATCTGTGAAGTAACTAAAGGTATTAAATACATGTAGTGGAGTAAAAGTACGAAGTAGCATACAATGGAAATACTCAAGTAAAGTACAAGTATCTCAAGTAAATGTACTTTACACCACTGTTATTAGTAATGGTTGAAGTGGAGCGTTCTCCGATCCTTTCCTAAAGTAAAATACACATGTTTATGCTCTAAAAATACTCTGCTACAAGTAAACGTCCTGAAAAAGCAAGATGTTACATGAGTAAAAGTAGAGAAGCATTGGCATCAAAATATACTTGTAGTACAAAAAGTAAAAGTACTTATTCTGCACAAAAGCACATTTCAGAAATATATAAAGTTCAGAAGAAGTATTATTCATTCAAGTTCATTTTCATCCCAAAATCCTGTTTTTAGAATCTCAAATATAGAGATTTCATGCTTTTATCTTTCTTTTAATAACAAAACAATACATGATGAATCTGGAACATAATCAGCAGATTTATAATGTATAATAAGTGTAATCTGTAGTTGAGCTGCATTCCTAATTATCAGCATCCCAGACGTTGTATCAAGACATATTATTATATTATTATTTCCATTTATACACTAGACAAAGTGACCTACAGATTAAGTTCAGTGTTTCCCCTAGGTTTACTGCTTTGGGGGGTGCTGCCTGAGCGGGTGGGGGGGGGGGGGTTGCATTGGGATATATATATATATATATATATATATATATATATATATATATATATATTTGTAAATCCTCTGGAGCAGAGAGGAGCTGTGGATTATTGTTATTGTTTAGTGCATTAGTGTTTCTTAGGGTCAAAAACACTAAACTCACAACTTCTAATGAAAGCGTTTAGTTTATTTAATAAAAGAGCACATGTTCAATGTGAAAAGTGACAGTAGATAGAGATTAGTTGCAATTTGGTGCTATATATATATATATATATATATATATATATATATATATATATATATATATATATATATATATATATATATATATATATATATATATATATATATATATATATATATATATATATATATATATATATATATATATATATATATATATATAAAAAAAAGAATATGAAAAAATTATAATCTTTTCTTTTTTTAGACACCTTGAATTTCAGGGGGGGGGGCGCAGCGCCCCTCCAAGACAATGGTAGGGGAAACACTGAAGTTACACTCACAGCAGGAGTCCAGTTTAAATGTGTGACTCTGAATGACGACAGCCACCCGTCACTTCAGAAGAAAGACAGAACATCTTCCTTTTCTCTGACGGAGTTATTTTGGGTTCTGTGTGGGTTTGTGAATCACTTTACAGTTTGACTCAATTCAGTTTTTCAAGTTGATGATTCACTTCAGCGCTGTTGATTATGATTGGAAACCACGATTTGATTCAGTCAGCCTTAGTCAAACTTTATTGAACTTTCAATAATGTGAGACAGCGTTTCCGCCAGGGGGGCGTCTTGCCGTCATTTGACTCGAGTCGAGGGCGTCCAAAAAAATTAATAATTCGAGAGAAGATCGAGAGTTTTTATCGCTTGAAATTATGAAAAGGAAAAAGGACAAGGACATTCCTCTGTTGGAGGGGCGATGAGCGGGGGGGGGGTGTTGAACTAGTGGAGCACGCGCATGAACTGCGAGCGCCGGAGCCTCGCAGCGGCGAAACTGACCCCTAGATTCCATCGGGTCCGTCTGCGTCGCGTTACGTGCCGCAGTTTTGGTCCGGCCTCCTCCGGCGTCATACCCTACCAGGCGCGTTTCAGAAGCATTTCAGAAGCGGAGCGTCTTGCCTGCCGGCTCGCAGTTTTTGTTGATTTGGGCATATTTCCTGGACAGGATAATTGTAATATTCCAGTTATAAACGACATGAATCAAAGATGTGTTGCTGTATTTTAGTGGTAAAAAAATGCATTCATCATCATCATTATTCCATAAATATAATTTACACAGTGCCTGCATTTCTCCTCCTATTTGAAAGACTACGGAGGGATAGGGTCTGCAAAATTAGTTTATTTTGGGGATGGGCCGGATGCTCTGACCGGTCCACTTCCTGCCCGGCGCCTCTGCAACGCCTCGCGTCGCGTAGAAAAATAGACTTGAATCCCATTTTGAGCGGAGCCCAGCGCCGACACGCTTCTGGGACGCTTCTGAGCCGTAACGCGGTGCGACTGCTGGAATAGCACCCATTGACTAGAGTGGCCGCGATCTTTGCGAACGCCGCGGCGCGGCCGTAACGCGACGCAGGCGGACCCGGTGGAATCTAGGGGCTCCGTGGTAAACTGTGGTAACATGAAGAGCCGTTTGGGAGGCGAAACAGCCGGCGCTTTAACGGCCCCTACACACGGCCCCTACACACGGCGGCGTGCGTTGACGCTTGGCAGTGGGCGTGTCTTGAGCTTGGGGAGTTTACGCGACCAACAACCAATCACATGAATCTCTCCTGTCAATTGCATAAAAGGTTTTACATGTCACACTTTATATGATGAACATTTATGACATTAATGTCTATGGTGCTATTTTACGCAACATTCCATGCTGGCTAAATACTGTCTATGCCTGCTAGCTGTCCATTCAAACGAAGTACACTGGATATAAACTCCCCAAACAGGCGAAAACCTACCAGTTTCACCCACTGTCTCTGCCACCTCCCTCCATGCCTGGCTCCTCCGGTTTGTATCCCGGTAGGTGAACAGGGACCGATCATAAAGCACCGGGTGATTCCCTACCGCTACGATTATTTTCTCCTCCATTTTTTGGCATATGAGGAAATGAACTGCGGTCTGGCTCTCCCAGCATACACGCGGTTTGATTGGCTAGCGCTTGTACTGGCAGATTTGCATAAGCGGGATTTGATTGGCTGACGCCTCCGTCAAAGCTTCAAAAGTAGAACATTGCTCTACTTTTGCAGTTCGGCGAAGCGTGACGTCACCCCATTCAAAGTGAATGGACAGAAGCGTTGAAGAGTCAACGGACGCCGCCGTGTGTAGGGGCCGTGAGAGAACCGAGTCAAATGATCCGGCTCACTAACGTAAAGAGATAGTATCTATAAGGGACGGCTCAATTCAAAATTCAAAGCAGAAAGTCTACATGTTTGAGAGGCTGAAAAGGGCATTTTTTAATACTTTTTTGACACCAAAACTTTTAGCGTACTGGACTAAATCAATGCAGCTCCACTTTGTTAGAAACGTAAGGCTCTAACCAGGAGCCTATGTCTGGGACAAATCATGGAAACAAGGCCTCAGGAGGGCAAATCAACTCCATTGGACCTTTGCTTTTTCAAAATACTGAAAGACATACGACTCTTTCATTGTGGCCGTTTTTTGTCAATTCAAACTCAACATGTCCTGCAGCTGCTTCACAGTAGAACTTGTATGAAAAAACATGTGACCCACATTCAATGTCAGTGTTATTGTCGCAGATTTATCTTTTAAACGTTTATCTTTGAAACATTTTTACGTTTGCATAATGTCTCGCAGCAGCTGGGTTTTTACCTCTTGTGTTGTTGCTTTTCACACATTTTTAAAATCTATTAAAATCCTTAGTTGTTAGTGTTGGGGAATAATTTGCCCTGCATGTCCTCCTTCGCCCTCTGACACAGCTGACCAACCTTGAGCAGCCGTTATCTCCCATAAGGAGGGGCTGCCCTAGCATATTGTTGTTGTTAGCAGTTTATGACTGGGCAACTCTCGGTCAGAGATAGTCATTGTTGTGGGACACCTGGAACACATCCTTCTCGGGGTGTAGATGACCCCGAGCCATAAGCGACAACTAAAGTTGATTCAGTGTCCTCAGCTGTTTAGTCTATCTATTGAAGAATGTTGATTATTACACTCTGAACTAGTTAAAACCTGGAGCTACACGAGGGTTCTTCAGAATTGATTGTGGCATCTCAACCGTGTGGTCAACTCGTGGCCCGTGACATGTCTTGTGAATTCTCCGGCTGAAGCTCCAAATAAACCGTCAGTGTTTGCCATCAAAGCTCCAGCTCTCCATCGTGTCTCTCTGAGTCCTGACTCCAATTGCTTCAGAAGTTTCCCCCACAGTTAGAAATATTATTTATTGCTTGAAGGTGTTCTGTCGAGGTCTGGTTTCAAAGCATTGGTCTAATAACATTCACCAAATCCTGGATAACTTTTAAATAGTTTTTAACACCCATTTTAAACCTAATGGAATATAGTGTGTGCTTCTTTGTCAAATTAAACCAATCGCCTACATGATATATTTATTATCATTCTCCGTACAATTGCCTTTTATTTCTGTCTTTTGCAAGGGATTTGTCAAACTTCTACAAAATATATCCTTTAATATTTACCCATTAACCTGCTCATGCATGTTATAGACCTGTCCCTTTTGTTAAAGTTGCATTTTATCTCCAGTTGTTTAGTCCATCTATTGAAGAATGTGTCTTTTCTTTTCAGAGCTCAACAAGAACCCGGTGGAGGGCTTTTCAGCTGGTCTGATCGACGACGATGACATTTATAAATGGGAAGTCGTGATCATCGGTCCACAAGATACCCTTTTGTAAGAGAGAACATATTGTCAAACAAGATACAATGAACAGAGAGATATATAAATTACTATTTGAAGTCATCATTTGTCCTTTCTCTGATTTTTTTTATTGCAGTGAAGGAGGGTTTTTCAAAGCATACCTCACCTTTCCCTATGATTATCCTCTACGGCCTCCAAAGATGAAGTTCATCACTGAGATCTGGCACCCAAACGGTAAACATGCCATCACAAATGTAAATGTACTTAGTTACTTTACACTACTGTTATTAGTAATGGTTGAAGAAGTACAGATCCTTTACTAAAGTCAAATACACATTGTTATGGTCTTAAAATACTCTGCTACAAGTAAAAGTCCTGAGAGCACTTTAAAGTTAAAGTAGAGAAGTATTAGCATCAAAATATACTTAATAGTTTCATTTGCATCCCAAAATCCTGTTTTTAGAATCTCAAATATAAGAGATGTTATGCTTCTCTGTTTCTTTCAATAATTTAAAGTAGGGATGCTCCGATCGCCAATTTTGGGGCCGATCGCCGGAATCAGTATCGGCCGATCCGATCGAGTGGGCGGGGCCTATGGGGATCTTCCATTTTAAAGTGATGTTTAAAACTCAGTTAATGCTCATTCACTGGAGCTTCCACAAACCAACATCATTATTACATTCAAATTAAGTACATTATTCAACACGGGAGAAATTAGCGGAATCTCTCTCTCTCTCTCTCTCTCTCTATCTCTCTCTCTATCTCTCTCTCTCTCTCTAGCTCTCTCTCTCTCTCTATCTCTATCTCTATCTCTCTCTCTATCTCTCTCTCTCTCTCTCTCTCTCTCTCTCTCTCTCTCTCTCTCTCTCTCTCTCCTGACAGCCCGTCAGTATCTCATGCAGCTCACTGATCCAGTAATGAGCGACCCGACAGTGAAGAATAAATATATTTATAACTAGTTTAGCTTGTTCCAGAGGTAGATAAAATAGCTAAGTGTGTTAGGTCTAACTCTTAGTGTGTGTTCTGCTCCGCTCACCGGTCCGTCACAGCGGGCGGAGCTGCAGGATTTCTGCTTCACACACGTTGCATACCGCTATTTTATTGTCTTTTTCGGACACCTTAAAATACTGCCAGACCGGTGAAGGCATGTTGGCGAGCTTGTTTTGCCGCGCAGAGAGAAAAGTGTCATGTATTTTACGTCATGCGATCGGCTCTCGCAATCGGCATTTTTAGAAAGCACCGATCGATCGGCAGAGAGTGAGTATCGGCGGCCGATTGATCGGAGCATCCCTAATTGTAAGTGATTATCTTTAGGCTTTGGACTGACTCAACAATACACGATGAATCTAGAAAACAATCAGCAGATATATATATGATATAATGAATGTAATCTGCAGTTGAGTTGCACTTCTAACTATCAACATGAACATCTTATCTAGAAATATTATTATAGGATTATTTTCCTTTATAAACTGTAGACAACATTCCCTCCTTTTCCTCCCCAGTTGCAAAGAACGGGGATGTTTGCATCTCGATTCTTCACGAACCCGGCGAGGATAAGTTTGGTTACGAGAAGCCGGAGGAGCGCTGGTTACCGATCCATACCGTCGAGACAATCATGATCAGTGTGATCTCCATGCTGGCAGACCCCAACAGCGACTCGCCGGCCAACGTGGACGCAGCGGTGAGTTACACCTCCAATCACTCAAACCCCACCTGTTCAACACTACATTCAATCCCTGACCACCCCCCCCCCCCCCCGTCTTTTCTGTCAAAGCGTCTTTCAGTTTTTAGAAAAGCGCTATATACAGTAAGTGTCATGTATTATTATTATTATTATTATTATTATTATTATTATTCCCCTGCACATGACACTAGAAATCTAAATCTCAAAATCTATTATTTAATAACGTTTTTTCCTAAAAGCATTTATTGATGATGATGGAGTATCATTTTTTAACCACCAAGTCAGATTGGAGTTAAGCATTATTGTGCTTGTTCTGGAAATCCACATTTCAAACATTTTACTTTTCGTTTTTGTTTATATTGGAAAGTTTCTGAGTTTCTTTGATGAACAGGCAGCATTTATATATTTAAAAAAAAACTTGAACATGTTTTTATCACTGATAATTCAGAATACTAACACAAACACCTACTACAGTACGTAACGAGCATGAATAAACGTGACGTTGTCAGTTACACCCCTTATGCACATGACGATAGAAATTAGGGGTGCATTTGATTCATGTAATAATGAATAATAATTAAAAAATCCCAATTTGAGATCAATAAAGAACATCTTATCTTAATCAATATTCTTATCTTCAACAATTCTGAATCTACTCAAAATGTCTACAAATCTTTAGAAAAATATATGTTTTACTTTACTATAAAACAAGCGAGTGTTTTTTCAAGTCAGATTGGAGTCGAGCATTATTGTTCTTTGTTTTGAAAAATCACACAAAATACCAGTTTAACATGATAGTTTTATTTTATATTGGCAAGTCTCTGAAAACTAAAAAGGCTACTTACTTATGCCTTTAATTTGTATTTTATGAACAGGCAGGATTTCTATTTTTTGAAAAACTTTAACATGTTTTTGTCACTGATTGTTGAGAATATTAAAAAGCTTTAGCATGAATAAATGTTACCTTTTGTCTTAGCTTTGCCTTGTGTGTGTTTACATTATTTCAAGGTAATATAAGAAATGTTCAAAGAAATAAAGAAACGTTTAATTGAATTCAGTGTTTCCGCCAGGGGGGCGTCTTGCCGCCATTTGACGCCCTTATCCAGCTCGGAACGCCCTGAACTCGAGCCGAGGGCGCCCAAAAAAAAATTATAATTCGAGAGAAGATCGAGTTTTTATCGCTTGAAATGACGAAAAGGAAAAAGGACATCCCTCTGTTGGAGGGGCAAGGGAGTCTGGTGGGATTATTTTCGCCGCCAGCAAAGCATGTTCCTGTGACGGAAAGTGTACTGCCGGCGAGCCTTGACGGGGGGTGCTAGTGGAGCACGCGCGTGAACTGCGAGCGCCGGAGCCTCGCAGCAGCGAAACTGAGGCTCCGTGGTGAACTGTGGTAACACGAAGAGCCGTTTGGGAGCCGGATCATTTGGCTCTTCTTAGTGAGCCGAGCCAAATGATCCGGCTCACTAAAAAGAGCCGGAATTCCCATCACTAATACGTAAAGAGATAGTATCTATAAAGGGACGGCTCAATTCAAAATTCAAGTCACGTGACACAACGTGACGTCACACGGGGGTGGACGCCCTCTCAGCCCTGGTCTGGCGGAAACACTGATTGAATTAGTTGGAAAATTCAACATCCAGAAATTCAATCGGTAAATACAACTCAAATATAAAAACTCCATACTTTTCTACACACTCTACTCCGATGTAATTCCATAATTTAAAGAAGTATTTAATACAATATTGTTAAATTACGTCGGGAAACACAGTGGAAAACAGAGCGTTTTTTTGGCCTCAAAACGAAGGGGTCAGAAAAGATCACACCCCTCCTCGTAGAAACCTTGGTTGTTCCTGTTGTGTTGGATTTGTCTCTGAAACAATCCTATTGTGTTGTTTGTTCCCGCAGAAAGAGTGGAGGGAGGACCCTAACGGAGAATTCAAGAGGAAGGTGGCTCGCTGTGTAAGAAAAAGTCAAGAGATGGCTTTTGATTAGGAATCCATTTAAATTCCAGGGTAAGTTTAAGAGTTACACATCCGACAGTCTGACACCATCACCACATTCAAATCCCAACTAAAAAACAACCTGTTCAGATCAGCCTACTCCCTGTGGTGCTCACCGTCACCTGTGTGCCCTGAATCCCCTGACCCTATCGTCTCCTCCATGATCACCTGTTGTGTTTTTACCTGTCGCTTATCGTATTTACTCAATTGTACCTTGGACTTGGGTGTCGTGAAAGGCGCCCTTAAACAGCATTTTTTATTATTATTACAGTCTTGTAATAGTCTTGAAATACAGATGAATTATTTATAGACTTATTTGTTCATGCTCTGTTTGAATGAAAAAATATAAAAACTCATATTTTTCATTCAGTATAATTCAAACAAGACAAAAAACTTGTTTTATCTTACGCCAAAAGTTACAGGACAAAGATTAGATATTAATTTAATTCCCATTTTTTTTTTTAAGCAATAATAATAACAATGTTTTCTTTGTTTGTTTGCAGGTAAAGGGAATGCCTTCAGAGGGAAGATTCAGCAGGCTTTTGCACCCCTTGTTTTTGCCAGAGGAAGGAACCGGTTGGCTTCAAACACGTTTCTGTGAACGGTTTCATTTTCCGCCAGACGAGCCAATTTGAGAAACCCTACCAGCGAAATTCACCCGTTTCCTACCTGGAATTGTATATTTAATTTAATTTATTTTGAACAAATTAATGATGTAAGATATGTCACTACTGTAAATTAACTTGCTTTTTTATCTGCTGCTGAACAGTTTCTACTTTGTACCAGGTTTCTTATGCAATTCAGTGGTCAAGATTGTGTAAAAACTATAAAACCCCGTCACCAGATTAACGTCGCCCAACGAATCCGGGTCAATATTTCTGATTATTTTCCACACCGTCTTTGAATCACTGTTGCCTTTTGTGGGCTTCACTTCCTCACAGTCTTGTTATCTTTAAGAGAGACAGTTTAAGAGGGGTTTCACAGTTTAATTTCCTAAAAAACAGCCTCATGTGTGTTAGCGTTTTATTTATAAAACCTTGACTCTCAAACCAGCATGACCAGCTCCGTTATGTTTAATCTGCTAGATGTGAAATGAATGGCTTACTCAGTGATTTGAGGGTTATTGTTTTATAATATAAAGCCTCGCACACAAGCAACTTCTCAACCTCTCATACTCCTGATCCTTAAAGGAATTCTTCACCCACAAAATATCACACAATTTAAGTCAAATCATCCTTAAATACTCAAAGAAAATTGTGTTTTTTTATGCCTTCAAAGTGAATACAAAAATGAAAAAAACTGACACTTATACGGTATAATCCAAGTTTAATCAACTCGCTTATGCACACTACTCCACAAACGCATGACTTTTACCTTAAAATGCTCTATTTAAAACACTTTTGTGCAAGAAAATTGTAGTAAATGCTGCATTTTTTTTTTTGTAAATAGCAATGAATTAGTCTTCATACGCCTGGATAAATGAGTTTGATTATACTGCACAAGTTGTGTGAGTTTGTAAATGGATGATTTAATATATTTTTGCTTCCCATATTTAATTAAAAGTACCTCTTCAGAATTTTTCTCCATTTTCTGACGGATTTCAAACTAAAACAGGATGAATATTTGCTAAAGGAATGATTATTTAGTGGGTTAAGAACTCCTTTTACACCTATCCCTCATGGTCCATTAGGAAATCTATTCATTACCACTCGTTATAGTGAATCACAGACAACCAAATACAGTGGGGAAATAGCCAAAACTGCAAAGAAATCCACGTTAACTCAATTTAAAGGTGAATAAATCAGTTTTTGGTTTTTTTTAACACGGGGAATTTTCGGTGCTCCGTTTCTTATTTTGGTGTGGCATGTTAGGCTTTTATCAACATCTGGGTAAAGGAGGATACAAGTCACTTTCACTCGAGGGTTTATCGTTGGGTAATCCTCTTTAAATCAACATCTTGGACAATATTTATCACCATCACTGAATTGGGGTTTTTGAACGAGACCTGACGTTTTCTCGGCACTTCGTAAACGTGTTCTGAGGACAAATGAACACACCATTTATTTTTTAAAGAATACACACAGTCTGGAAACCATGATACATGATTGACTGACATTAAAAAGAACAAATATCTCACCGTGTTTTTTGTTTTTCGCGCATGCAATCAGGTTTGAAGGAGTTCTGAGTGAATGTGACGTGTACAGTTGGTAGATATTCTGTAGGCTTTATGATCACATGACTGCTGTCCACATTACACCTTTCTTTGGATTTTATAACCTACCATGACCTCCTCTGACCGGTGTTCACTGTATTTGCACAGATTCGGTGCGTTTGAAATGTCATTAAGCAATACGCTCTGAGAAAAAATGGTGTGTCCAGGTTAATCCACCCTAACGCCATTATTATTATTATTATTATTATTTTGATATCCATTTTGTGTCAATGCAATGTATATTGGACTTGATGCTCAATAAAGTGTGTAAACAGAGAGAGAGCCTGTTTAGTGTTTTTACATTTTAGATGAGAACACACTCTGGGTTCAAGTGTGTTAGACCTCTGCTCGGTAACTGGAACCCGGGGGAAGTGTCACGTTTCAGGCTTGGCTGCAACTCAGCGCCCTCCACGACACACGCAGGAAATATCAGGATTGTGAGAAACGATGAGGAAGAGGGTAACGTTTGTGGAGCAGCTGAAAAAAGAGACCAGGTTAAAAAATGGGCACGTGTTAACGAGGTGAGAGCACAGTGCGAGAGTTTTAAATGGATAGGAATTATGCATTTATGTATTTTTAAAAGTAGGATTTATGTTTCTGTCTTATTTCAGGTCTGCAGAATATAGCCAGAGAGGCACAGATGGTGAGTCAAATAGTCCTAATTCAACATGAGAAAAGCTGCTTTTATTATTCATTTTCCAATATATTCCTTGAATGCAAGTGATATCTAAGATACAATTGAAGCTGTTTGCTTTCTACTCAACGACAAATTGTCTGCTTTTGTCATTTGTATTTAGACCTTTTACTTTTGGAGTTATAACGAAAAAAAAATCATATATTTTAGATGAATCTGCAAGTCCACGACTAATTGGTGTAAAATAAGTAAAGTCTTTCAATCAGAAATAACTTTGCAGAAGTACAATAGGAAGATTATAAGTCAAAACAATTATTATTAATTTGCAGAAGCACCTTATACAGTATTTTACATATTACATTTTTGTATCATCATTTGAGATGCATTAGTGGGGTAATTTAAATTACTTTAAATGGTCGTTTTATAATAAATCCTATTTTTTAAGACACTTTCAGATTTTTTTCTTCAGTCTCTGCTGCATGTTTCTTTTGCAGGTGTTGAATATCTACCTAGTGAGCAGGTGAGGGAGGCGTTCAGAGGAAAACACGGTAACGTTTCTTCAGGAGGACAACACATGAAGACGATCCACGTTCCCAAATCCATGATGGCTGCTCCCTTCTTACAGGTAAACACATGACACCAGAACACAAGGTCGTTTTTTCTATTTGTTTATATTCGCTTCAAGACTGTTTGAATATCATCATTTGAATGGTGGTAGTCCATTTAATCAGTCAAATTAATGCCATTTTTAGGTAATGCCTGCAATCATTAGACCAAATATTATTTTTTTATTATATATATCTATATATATATATATCGTAACAGAGCTAACCTGAGAGAAGGCCATTACACTTTTATTGTTTACTTATTCATTTTTTATGTCTCAGAAAGAAAGTTTAGTGTTTTGATAACCTGTGATTATTTTTATAGTTATACATTTTGCATTTTTTCTATGCGTGCAGATACATGTAGGCAAATGAACAGTGCAGACAAAAAACAACAAATACAATTATTTTTTGTATTATTTGTATTATTATTAAATTGATAGATATCTTAAAGTTTTAACAATATATCTGACAATTTAAATCAAATTAATCTGCTATATCAAAATGCTAAAAGATGGTCTATAGCGTAATCCCTGTGTGCATTGGAATATATATATTTATATATATTTTATTGTATGGCCATTGTATATTAGCTATCTAAATTCATACAGATGCAGATCTTTTTAAGCAGAAGAGACAATTTGTACAATTAAAGTGAAATGAATGTTGATTTAAGTTCAGCAAATTAGTTATTTTTATTATTAAACTGTCGTATTTGATCAAATGCAATAACAAATCAAACCTTCCCAGCTCTTTCGGCCATTCAAATCCCATAAGGCACCACCATTAAATTGCGCTATTCCTCATATGTAAAAGGATTACTGTCATTCTGCTCTATTATATAATCTCATGAGTTCTGTTTGTGCTGCAGCATCCCGCCCTCACAGCCGGACAGAGACGCTACCTGTGCAGCATAGCAAGCGTCTACAGCACGGAGCACATGAAGCAGCAGATGAAGCAGCACTACCTGCACCTTCTGCACACATGCCTTCAGTCAGGTGTGTGTTTAAACATCCCTCACACACCTCTGTTGACCAGAAGTGGGAAGTAGTGGAGTACAAATACTTCGTTACTGAACTTAAGTACATTTTTCTGGTATCAGTACTTTACTCCACTACTTATTTTTCTGACGACTTTTTACTTTGACTTCTTACATTTTGAACCCAAATACCTGTACTTTCTACTTCTTACATGTTGAACACAAATACCTGTACTTTCTACTTCTTACATGTTGAACACAAATACCTGTACTTTCTACTTCTTACATGTTGAACCCAAATACCTGTACTTTCTACTTCTTACATGTTGAACACAAATACCTGAACTTTCTACTTCTTACATGTTGAACACAAATACCTGTACTTTCTACTTCTTACATGTTGAACACAAATACCTCTACTTTCTACTTCTTACATTTTGAACCCAAATACCTGTACTTTCTACTTCTTACATGTTGAACACAAATACCTGAACTTTCTACTTCTTACATGTTGAACACAAATACCTGTACTTTCTACTTCTTACATTTTGAACACAAATACCTGTACTTTCTACTTCTTACATGGTGAACACAAATACCTCTACTTTCTACTTCTTACATTTTGAACCCAAATACCTGTACTTTCTACTTCTTACATGTTGAACTCAAATATCTGCACTTTCTACTTCTTACATTTCCCAAACAGGCTGGTTCCTTTAGTTTGAATGTGTGTTTGGTGGCGTGATCATTATTATTTAGAGTCATTGCGTGCCTATTGATTTGAACACGATCCGTGTATCCATCATTTCCTGGTCTTCTCTAAAGAAGAGGGACCAATGAAAACGTTGTCATGTTGCCGTTGTTCAGCATGGAAACATTCATTAGCTAACAATGACATTATTGTTCTATTAATATAAAGGGAGGTCAGGTACTCTTTAAAACAGCTGCTAGTTATGGGTACTTTTTACTGAAGTACATTTCAAAGCCCACACTTCTTTACTTTTACTTGAGTAAAGAAGTTTAGTCAGTACTTCTACTTTTACCAGAGTATTTTTAAACACGAGTATCTGTACTTCTATTTGAGTAAAGGATGTGTGTACTTTTGCCATCTCTGCTGTTGACCAGTAAGATCCATCTCATGTTGTGGTTTTTTATCTCTCAGGTCAGAATCCCCCCTGCAGCAGGAGGCTTGGGACTCATCAGCGAGGAGAAAACAAAACAAAGGATGCAGTGAAGGATGTAAGGATGAAGCCTCAAGGACAGAGGAAGAGCAGCAATAATTCTGATGTCATACTTCCAAAAATAATCAACAGATGACCCATTTGATGGCATATTATTTTCAAGGTGTTATTACCTTATATTGAGGTATTGAGTCCTTTATAAATACAGTCTATGGTGCATTCATGTTTTTTTACATATACGTATAAACAAATATAACAACACTGCATTTGCTAAGGTACTCAACGTGTTTACTAGTTACATTTTGCTCAGTTATTTTACTGTCTAGTAGTTGTGGAATATAACTTTATTGTCATTCTCAAAAGATAAATAAAGATGAAAGAAATCTCATGTTTGTCATAAAGGGTACTTGTATTCTTAATAATACTTTTATACAAAACAGAACATTAAATATTGTATAAAATATTCTATTGTCCTTGAGTTCTAGGAATCAGACTTTATATATTTATATCAATATACAATATGATATGCCTATAGTCAACAAGGTAGGTTGAATTAACATTGTTAAAAAATGAACAGTAACACAAGATTATATCATGTATATTAAATAAGTGCATACAATCCTAAACAAGGAGAATAACTGATATAAATTACAAAAATAAATAGTCTTGAATTAAAATTAAAATAATAATAAAATAAAATGACAGTACAATTTTAGCTCTGCATTTAAGGGATAACCAGATAAAAGTTAAGAAACATAAACAAATTGTGAGATTTGTATCAATTTGGCTCTGTTTTTTTTATTTAAAAATATCCGCGCAGATTTTCTTGTTAGTCTTTTTAAAAAACTCCATTAGCTTCACTAGTTAGCATAACCGTTAGCTAGGTTAGCTATCAGACTTCCTGTTAGCATCTTCCCGCCTTCAGAGAAAATATGAACTGTGTTCTGGAAGGAAATGCTGTAAAAGGTAATATAAAACAAGACTTGTGACATATGTAATGATTTGTAAAGAACAATAATATAATCCAGAGGGTTAAAAAAAAACGTAACTTAATTAGTTTAGGCTTATAAAACATTAACTTATCATAAAACGCTAGCTGGTTAGCTTAGTTTAGCTTCTAACCAGCTAGCTAACAAAGGCATTTTATAAAAGCTAGGCTATTGTTATGATCGATATTGTTAATTTAAACAATAGTGTTAATGTTTTAATTAATTATACACTTTACTTACATCATTATAGGTATTTGATATTGTTTTAGTATTCCTCAAAGTTGTTTAATGGTTTTATATGTGTTTAATATGTGTTATTGATTTGTTTCTTTTGTAAAGTGGTATTAGTTTTATTGTTTTTATGTTGTTTTGTTGTGTTGCAGCATTTGGAAAGGCCATTCACTGCCTGTCACGGATTGGAGATGAGCTTTGTTTGGATCCCATGAGTAAAGGGGTGAGCAGCACCTACTAAAACTGGGAATTATCTCATATCCCACAAGGAAATTATCCCATTTTCCTGACATTAATCAGAGGAGTAGCCAGGAATTCTGACTTGCCTAGAGAAGAGGTTTTGAAGTGGGAAGCTTAGACAAAACTTGGAAAAAGTACCCGCTTAGTTTTCTTGCTTCCTTCCTGGATGCCTATGGGATCATGATTATGTGATTTGATTCTAGACACTCAAAATTAAGCCAAGATATTGCTGTGTGAATTAATTTCACACACATCACACATATGTAGGCTATTATATGCATCAACACCTGTTGTCTTCCTACAAAAATGTCCCTCTTTATGATTTATTTTGATATCTTATGTAATTACTAACACATTTATTTATGAGTCTTCCCCGAAAATGTTTTAAGACCTGCCTCCCTCTCTTTCATAGTGGATTAACGCTTGGGTTATTGCTTCCCCCATCATCTCTTTGTTTTTTAATTGAATCCATGTTATTTTACACAAGGCCTCCATATTGGTCTTTAAGTATTGGGCCTCCTTTCTTCCCAAATGCAGCAGGAGCATCTTCACTGAATATCTCTCTCTTTTTGTCTCAAAGCTGGCGCTGAGATCTGTGAATTCGGCTCATTCTGCGTACGCCTGCTTCCTCTTCTCGCCGATGTTCTTCCAGAAATACAACCTGGGTCCAGAGCAGGGCAGTGAGACAGTCCAATGCAAACTGCTCATGAAGGTACATCAGCCATTGTTGAGTTATTGTGGTTACAAGTGACATGTTCTATCTTAAAGGGGAGACACTTATTGGCATGTTTTGAGTAATAAAGTGTGTATAAATGAGTGTGTGAATGGTGTGTGAACGCTCTGTAAAAAGAATTCTGCTGAGACAAGAGGAGAGAAAACGGCCTTTAAAGGTATGGATTGTAAAACTCACACATGTCGTACACACTACAGGTGCATAAGGTAAAACATGTAACTAACAGATATCACCATGAGACTGTCCCCCATCATTACTGACAATAGTACAATTATTTTTTACATTACAAGTTTTCTGAAATGTTATGTTTAAATATGCTAATAAGGCATTATCTGATCTCTGATTCTCACGTTTGGTGAATTTAGGAGAAAACGACTCGCCCAAAACAAACAAAGTTAATCAATTAAACACCGAAATGTGGATTTTGTATCTTTTCTTTCCACTAGACATCTTAAAATTGACCAGTGCATGAAAAACAATTATTTAGCCTGTAGTGTCTCGGCTTAAAACGGCCATGATAACCTTGTCTAAAGCATGTCTTTCTTTCTTCTTCAGTCTATTCTACCTCTCTTCCGGTGTTTGGCTTCCATTGAGCGTAACGTTGAGCGATGTCAGATACAAATCAACACTCCCAATGACCGAGTGAAGATCCAGTTTTTCTGCAGACACGGTAGGAAACATTGCATTTGTTTTTATAAACCACCTGCAGGTACAGGAACTATTCAGGATTTGAAGTACATATCCTGTAAGATTGTAGGGACATTATATTTCTATCAATTTTTGTATTGACTTATAAGAACCCTGAGCCTTTGTCCTTCACTTGGTCAGTTTGCTTTTCCCATGCCTTGATGCTACAGACTCTGTAGTACCATGTTATGAGCACTTGGTGGCAGTGTAATCACTTGTGTTTTCTGACAGGCATCACCAAGACACACAACCTGTGTTTCCAGGAGAGTGAAGCTCTGCAGGCGGTGTTTGCTTCACATCTCTGTCCCAATGTGCTGAAAGCCCCCGCCAGGTGAGCAGCTATTCTTTATTTAGTATCCCCATTAATTATTACACACTACTAACAACTTTCCTTCATAAAGAGGGTGCCATGATCATACTCATATTTTGTATACACTGTAGAGCCCCCTGAGACAAATGTAAATGTGTGATATTGGGCTTTATAAATACACTTTCATTAATTCATTAATTCATTGGATCCACATTAAAGGTGGGGTAGGTAAGTTTGAGAAACCGGCTCGAGATACACTTTTTGTTATATTCCATGGAATGCTCTTAACATCCCGATAGCAATGAATATCTGAAGTACTTTGACAAAAAATTCATAAAAAATATCATCTGTGGAAGCCGTAGTACTGTAAAAAGCACGACCAATCATTTTAGCCGGCCCGGCTAAAGTAACTGGATGGCCTACCTGCCTGTCAGCCTTCCATCTGTGCACAAACTTATCTCGTGCCCTCATTGGTCATGTGCGCGTTCGTGTGTGTTGGAGGAGGGGCTCTGTAAGGAAGTGGGAGATTTCTGTGTATTTTCAAATTCTAGCGATCTCGAGCTGGTTTCTCCAAAATTACCTACCCCACCTTTAAAGACATTATATATATTTAAAAAAAAAAAATTAAAACTAAACAGTGAAAGTATGACACAAGCGCCTTCTGTGCAAAGATAAAAGCTTGATATATATTTATTTGATTTAGATTTAGAGAAATCTAAGGTCTAATATGTCTTAACATTTACTTAGAAGGTATTTACAGATTGTGGCAAGTGAGGATACTGTAAAATGAGTTAGATTTATGGCTGCTGCTTTCAGGATTCAGTCTCTTTAATAGAAACATGTTAGATGTTCACAATGTTTTGTACTCACAGTTGGGTAAATACATTCACACAGCTTCAGTTCAATTCAGTCTAATCAACCAGATTGACAAGGACATAACGATTTAATACCCAAGGTATCATGTGTCAGCAGTGTTTACATGAGGCTCTCCGCTCGATGCTCAGGTTGATTGACATATTGTTTCTGCTCTTCCTCTGCAGGCTTCTTGGTGAAATGGTGATGCACTTCCCCGTCTCCCAGGAGGAAATCACTCTGTCCATCACTCCTCTCAGAGTCAGTCTGAGAAATTACTTTGAGGGCGCAAATGGTGAGCTAACGATACACTATGACCGTGCTGTAGTTCCTTTATAGCCCAACATTAGCCGCCTTTAGCTTAGCGGTGGTGACGTGAAGTCATGTGACCGTGCTGTAGTTCCTTTATAGCCCAACATTAGCCTCCTTTAGCTTAGCGGTGGTGACGTGAAGTCATGTGACCGTGCTGTAGTTCCTTTATAGCACAACATTAGCCGCCTTTAGCTTAGCTGTGGTGACGTGAAGTCATGTGACCGTGCTGTAGTTCCTTTATAGCCCAACATTAGCCACCTTTAGCTTAGCGGTGGTGACGTGAAGTCATGTGACCGTGCTGTAGTTCCTTTATAGCCCAACATTAGCCACCTTTAGCTTAGCTGTGGTGACGTGAAGTCATGTGACCGTGCTGTAGTTCCTTTATAGCCCAACATTAGCCACCTTTAGCTTAGCGGTGGTGACGTGAAGTCATGTGACCGTGCTGTAGTTCCTTTAGAGCCTAACGTTAGCTTTTTACTTCAGAAATCATAAAGTGGTGTTAATATGTGGAGATTATCCCGCTGAACTAAACCTGTAAGTATCATAAACGTTTGTTTGCCACAGAGATTATTTTCTGCAATAATCCAAAATACAAGTCCCCTCCCGTTGGCCTAGAAAAATATGTCATGACTGCACCACTCCATAGTGTGAGTGACAAAGGTTTACCAGATTTAAAGGAATACATCACCCACAAAATGACCATTTCTATATCAATGACTGTTTTACCTCAAATTCTTGAAGAACACTCTTGTTTTTCTTGCGTGACTCCAGATTGAATTAAAGAATAAAAATACTGAGAAAAGTCTAATTCATCAAGCCGTTTGCACACCACTTCACAAACACATGCAAAAGAGTGAGACTTCTTCAGAAGTGTTTTTGAATTTAATTGAAAATCACGTGTTTGTAAAGTAGTGAGCATACAACTGGATATATATAACGTTGGTAATACTCTAAACATGTTGTGTGTGAGAGTTTGTAAACTGATGTTTTTATGTAGTTAAAATGTGGAAACATGCAAGAAAAATAACATTTTGTCCAAGAATTCACAGGCTAAGTTTTTATGTGGGTGTTTTTATTAACAACCTAACCTGAATATGAAAAGTGCTGCGTATTAAATCCTTCTACAAACACTAAAGAACATCGTGCAGATATTATTTGACTCCAGGATGTTTTCACAGATCACATGAAGACTATGTACACGGAGATGTCTCTACACCCAGACGAGTTCGACTACTTTCAGATCGGAGTGGAGTCGGATATAACCTTCTGTCTCAAGGAGCTCAGGGTAACAGGAGTGTGTGTGTGTGTGTGCATGTGTGTGCGTGTGTGTGTGCGTGCGTGCGTGCGTGCGTGCGTGCGCGTGCATATATCCGTGTATGTGTTTGACTGGTTTACGTAACTATTACTACTAAACTATAAATGTTAGGCTGGATTAAGTCGTGTAGTTTGTTAATAAAAATGTGTTTCCGGCCAATTAGGAATGTTTTTTAAGAGCTTAGTAAGAGTAAGAGACTACTACTGTAATATTTATGTGCTAATATGTTGGCTTACACAGCAACAAATTGGGCTGAACAAATATATTTAAAACCTTTTTTATTACAGATTAATTCGCTGACTAGCTTCTAGATTCACAGTTTGTTCTATTAAAAGTCCAAAAATAGTGAAAAAGTCCATGGGGATGGCTTTAATTGTCTTGTTTTTTAAATCCGAACCCCACAAATATTCACTTTAATAACATCGAACAGAGAAAAGCTGAACATCTCCACATTTTTCGAGGCTAAAAACAGCATTTTTTGCCTAAAATAACTCGAATAACAAAATAGCAGTCGATATTTCTACTGTCCTTCAAGCAATCAGTTCAGCTCTAACAGTTACTAAAGTTATGAGTTGTAGAAGTTTGACTACCTTTAAAGCCAACGAGGCATATGTTTGTATTAAAGGCCTGAAGTCAATCTTAAACTGATTATATTCTGAGTAACAGCAAAACATTGAAACCTAATCAAAAATAATCTAATTTCCAGAGTTCTGTGCTCAATACACAAAATTGATTTGTTACAGAGTTTAAATTGCTTTCTTCTGTATTGACTTAAAGGAAACAAAAGGAGCTGCTTGGCTGTTTTGAGATGTGGATAAACCCTCTTGTGTTCAGCTCCTTACACACCGAGCTGATTTTCGGCGTCGGGCCGCCGATGAGCGTCGTGTCGCCCTACTCAGATTGGTGTGTGCTGCACCGTCGTGTCTTTTCGGCCGTACCGACACCTTCCGCCGCCGATTCGACTTGTTGCCGTCGGCCAAAGAAATCACTCTGATTGGCTGTTCAGCTTAGCGAATCAGTGCATGAGAAGCGAAACGGAAGTGAGGGACCCAAACAAACGATTAAGAAGGCCAATCTGAGATTTCCTTTAACTCCAGCTCTCGACACAGGTTCAGGAAAGCCCCATGAGCTTCTCGCTGTAGAGTGAAAATGGAACGCACACGCTATTTGTTGTTGTTTATATCACGCAGTCTGTTCTTCTTCTCTCGGTGTATCACGCAGTCTGTCTTCCGGTTGTTGCCTCTTTTGAATGACGAATACACACTACCGCCGCCTGCTGGTAAGGAGAGTTATTGCCACTCACGCATGCGCAGTTCGTACGTGCTACTTGGCCGTCGGCTGAAGTCTTTGCGGTGTGTTCCAGTGCGACACATGGCCAAGACGCAGGAGACGTGAGGCGACGTTCCCTCGGGACGTGTTCTTTGGTGTCAGTTTGGTGTCAGTTTGGTGTCAGTTTGGTTTCAGTTTGGTGTGTAAGAAGCTTAAGTGCAGGTAATCAGACTCGACCTGAATTAGCTCTTGTCCCTGATCAGTGAGACTCCCTGCTGTGAGTCGTCTTGCTCATTTCCGTTTTTGGAAAATTGGGTTTGGATGGATTAGAGACCGGGTTTTAAAGTTTAAATCGGCCTCAATTCACTGGAGAATTTAGATGTTTCTTTCGCCTAGTCATTGTAAACATGCTAAGCTTTCAAAGTTTAAAAAAAATCACACAATCAAACAAGCATGTCTCCGTTTTCTGACGTGAATTGTTGCTATTATTTTTTCTACAGGGTTTACTGTCCTTTGCAGAGTCACACTGCCTTCCAGTGTCCGTCCACTTCGGTGCTGCAGGAAAGTGAGTGTGTGTTAAGTTTAAAGAGGCCCTATAATGCTTTCATCCCTTTCCTGTAGTGTGTTATATAGGTTTCAGTGCATGTAAACGGTCTGCAAGGGCTAAAATCCCTGAACATCCTTTCTAGAACATAGAAATTAAATCACTATGTAACACTCGCGCTTCTATTGGCTAGTGCTCCAACACATAGTATGTGATAGAATAAGGGGCGGGACATCTCTAAGCGGTTGACCAATCACAACAGAGCCGGCCAGCTAACCAATCAGAGCAGACTGAGAGGACTCTTTAAAGTAGAGACACTACATACTGATATACACCTGAACATCAGCAGGAGAGGACTCTTTAAAGTAGAGACACTACATACTGATATACACCTGAACATCAGCAGGAGAGGACTCTTTAAAGTAGAGACACTAGATACTGATATACACCTGAACATCAGCAGGAGAGGACTCTTTAAAGTAGAGACACTACATACTGATCTACAGCTGAACATCAGCAGGAGAGGACTCTTTAAAGTAGAGACACTACATACTGATATACACCTGAACATCAGCAGGAGAGGACTCTTTAAAGTAGAGACACTAGATACTGATATACACCTGAACATCAGCAGGAGAGGACTCTTTAAAGTAGAGACACTACATACTGATATACACCTGAACATCAGCAGGAGAGGACTCTTTAAATACCAATGTCAGTCTTAAAGACTTTCCAAACTGAGTGTGTTTTTTAAATATATAAAATATAACTGTACTTCTGTCCCTGGTGGATATCCCTCAGCGTGTGTTTGATGTCTGCAGGCCTGTGTGTTTCTCAGTGGAGGATATGATCCTGGAGGCCACCGTAGTTCTGTCCACTCTGATCGACTCTGAGAGCCGGGGCTCCTCTCAGCCGGCAGAGACCCTCACTGTGGCCCCCAGGACCCCCACCAGGTAACACTGAGCAGCCATCATCAATAACAATATATCACAATAACAAAGCTAAAACTCTGATCAGCTGAATGTACATACAAACAGATAGGAGATAGTTAAAATATACTGTATGTGTGCAGGTGCAGGTCAAACTGAAAGTGTAATGCAGCAGCTAAATGTCTTTAAACTATATATATGTCCACTATATTTAAAATGTCTTAGGCTCATTACTCTAAATGAAGGTCTTAATTGATTGTATGCAGGTGTGCAGATGTTGTACCTGAGTCTCCAGGTGAGGCAGACTGCAGGAAAGCTGCTGTCCCTGCTGGGATGGAGCTGGTGGCCTCCAGTCAGGGCAGCCCCATCACAAACAGCCCCGCTCTGCTGCTCCTCCACCATCTCTCTGAACCGCACTATCAGGAGAGGGCCAACTCCACTCCTGCCTCCTCGGTAACAAGAGCTTCCTGTAGTCAGAGATGGCAAAAGTACACACATCCTTTACTCAAGGAGAAGTACAGATACTCATGTTTAGAAATACTCTGGTGAAAGTAGAAGTACTGACTAAACTTCTTTACTCAAGTGAAAGTAAAGAGGGCTTTGAAATGTACTTCAGTAAAAAGTACCCATAACTAGCAGCTGTTTTAAAGAGTACCTGACCTCCCTTTATATTAATAGAACAATAATGTCATTGTTAGCTAATGAATGTTTCCATGCTGAACAACGGCAACATGACAACGTTTTCATTGGTCCCTCTTCTTTAGAGAAGACCAGGAAATGATGGATACACGGATCGTGTTCAAATCAATAGGCACGCAATGATTCTAAATAATAATGATCACGCCACCAAACACACATTCAAACTAAAGGAACCAGCCTGTTTGGAAAATGTGAGAAGTAGAAAGTACAGGTATTTGGGTTCAACATGTAAGAAGTAGAAAGTTCAGGTATTTGGGTTCAACATGTAAGAAGTAGAAAGTACAGGTATTTGTGTTCAACATGTAAGAAGTAGAAAGTACAGGTATTTGTGTTCAACATGTAAGAAGTAGAAAGTACAGGTATTTGGGTTCAACATGTGAGAAGTAGAAAGTACAGGTATTTGGGTTCAACATGTAAGAAGTAGAAAGTACAGGTATTTGGGTTCAACATGTGAGAAGTAGAAAGTACAGGTATTTGGGTTCAACATGTGAGAAGTAGAAAGTACAGGTATTTGTGTTCAACATGTAAGAAGTAGAAAGTACAGGTATTTGTGTTCAACATGTAAGAAGTAGAAAGTACAGGTATTTGGGTTCAAAATGTAAGAAGTAGAAAGTACAGGTATTTGTGTTCAACATGTAAGAAGTAGAAAGTACAGGTATTTGGGTTCAAAATGTAAGAAGTGGTTCAACATGTAGAAGTAAAGTACAGGGTATTTGGGTTTTCAACATGTTTGAGAAGTAGGAAAGTACAGGTATTTGGGTTCAACATGTGAGAAGTAGAAAGTACAGGTTATTTGGTGTTCAAACCCATGTAAGAAGTAGCGAAGTACAGGCTATTTGTTGTTCAAACATGTAAGAAGTAGAAAGTACAGGTATTTGTGTTCAACATGTAAGAAGTAGAAAGTACAGGTATTTGTGTTCAAAATGTAAGAAGTAGAAAGTACAGGTATTTGTGTTCAACATGTAAGAAGTAGAAAGTACAGGTATTTGAGTTCAACATGTAAGAAGTAGAAAATACAGGTATTTGTGTTCAAAATGTAAGAAGTAGAAAGTACAGGTATTTGGGTTCAACATGTAAGAAGTAGAAAGTACAGGTATTTGGGTTCAACATGTAAGAAGTAGAAAGTACAGGTATTTGTGTTCAAAATGTAAGAAGTAGAAAGTACAGGTATTTGAGTTCAACATGTAAGAAGTAGAAAGTACAGGTATTTGGGTTCAAAATGTAAGAAGTAGAAAGTAAAAAGTCGTCCGAGAAATGGAGTAAAGTACTGATACCAGAAGAATGTACTTAAGTTCAGTAACGAAGTATTTGTACTCCACTTCTTCTCACCTCTGCTCACATCGACCAATGGATTCTTGTTCTCTGTCCTTTAAGATGGACTTGACCCCTTAGTGATACAATCTGACAGTTTCAGCTCCTTCTGTACTTTACCCCAAGCAGAAGGAGCAGAAGGAGCAGAAGGAGCAGAAGGAGCAGAAGGTCTTCCTGGTTGAAACATTTCGCTGACATGTCATTTTTTTTTTTTTCAGATTTGCTCGTTGCTGTTCAGGGCGATGTCCCCAGAATCGGGGGAGGGACTTCCTGTCCTGGCGTGTTGCAGCGATGAAGAGGAGGCTGAGGAGGAAGATGTGATGATGATGAGGAGGAGCCCGACACTCTGACAACAGTAGGACATTCAACCGGTGTTAGTTATTTATTTATTTATTTAAAGATTTGTAAGCATGTTAGCTGAAGTGTTCAAATCAGTTTTAAACAGAGAAGAGTTTCCCGAAAAATGTTCTGTTGGAAACGTACAATAATTATTTATAAAAGAATGAATGAATGTATTTATGGAAATGGAATTAAATCGATGTTTCATTGCGGAGGACCCTCTGTTTTGTGTCCTTCCCCACTTCTCAAACCAAAGTTACACCCGTGTAAAGTGATGCCAGAAAACTATATTTCTGTTCCTCAAAAACGGTATAATTACTACAGAAATATGAAAATGGTGTCAAACTGAGCGTCAGAGACAGCTTTGTTTTTACGGAGCTTCGACGTGTTGTTTAAGAATTGATATATCTTATATACAAGATCAGCGCCACAGTACGGATACTATATATATATGTATTTCTTGAAAAACCCCTGAGTAATTGTTTTAAAGCAGAATAAATATTAACAAGTGCCTATCCCAATAATTATACAGTGCAATTAACTCACTTAATGATACAATCATCTGATCTTAATCCATTTGAAGTTTGTTTATAATGCATTATAGACATGGGCGTTGTAGAAAATGCTATAATAACAATTCCTACATTTGGTTTGTCTAAGAAAACATTACCTCAGCCTGAAGATGCCACACCTGTCTGATGGTAGTGTGTCTCATGTCTGAGGAATCTAGGCACACACACACACGGAGATACACACACACAGAGATACACACACACACACAGAGATACACACACACACAGAGAGACACACACACACACACACACACAGAGATACACACACACACGGAGATACACACACACACGGAGATACACACATACACTGAGACACACACACACACGGAGATACACACAGAGACACGGAGATACACACACACAGATACACACAGAGACACGGAGATACAGAGATACACACACACACAGATACACACACAGAGACACGGAGATACACACACACGGAGACAGATACGGAGACACACACACACGGAGATACACACACACAAAGACACATATGGAGATACACACACACACACACAGAGACACACCCGGAGACACACACACACTTCTTAAGCGTTTAATAACGGAGATCAGCGAGATAAACCCTGGCAGCGGATCGTGTGATCATCATTCCATCATGGAGAAAGAAACAACCCTCGAGCATCAAGGAAAGAAGAGAAAAAAACGTCCAATACAACGGGTTAATAAATACTATACTCTTTATTTAAATATTGTACAGATCTGAAAATGTTGTTGTTTCTTTACAGAGCTTCATTGACCTGTACTCGCAGAAATATATACAGACACGTGCTCCGTTTGTAACAAAGGGTTAGAGAGGCGTCGGGCAGGAAGAGCAGCTCAGATTGTCCTCAAATATATTTTAAAAAAGGAAATACTTTTTCAACCTGGACGTTATTTCCCCCGTTTAATTTGGACATTTCTGTAATTGGTGCAGATGTTAAAGAATGTATAGTAATGCTCTGAAGTGGAAGAAGTACTCAGATCCTTGACTTTAGTAAATGTAGAAATACCTTTGTACGAAAATACTCATCATTTCAAGTCAAATGAGGCAGAATCGAGCTTAGAGAAGGTACTTAGTGTGCAGAATGGCTCTTTTCAAAGCATTAAATAACTATATAATATTACATTATCCTGTGTATATCACTTTAATGTACATGAAAAGGTATTTTAATGTTGTTACTAAAGGGAATAGAGATGATTGAGTGGAAGTGTTAAATGGAAATACTCAGGTAAAAGTATATAAAAACATTACTTGAGAATGGTATTTGAGTAAATGTACTGCTCTGATTATTATCTGACAACATTATATAAAGGACACTACAGAGAAATTAAACTATTTCCTTTCCTCTGTTTTAGTGTGTAAAGGTGAGTGAGAGTTGTTACAGTTTGTTGTGTTTGGGTACAGAAAGTGTATTGTACATATCATTGCTAAATATTACATTTATTTTGACGCAAACTTACAGAATGAGTGATTTCCGAGTGAGACTAACACACCTTAATAAAGTGGAAGTAAAGAGAAAATGTATATTTCTCTTTAGGGGCTTATTTATCATGTTGTCAGACACTAATAATATCAATATAAGTGGAATAAAAACAACTTTTACCGGACGTTCATTGAAGAGAAATGATTAAATCGCAGCCCTTAAGTCACTTTGACATTGGCTCACAAGGTCCAGGTTGAAACATATATAAAATACCCTTTAAAAAACAACTTTTTTTTTTAACGTTCACTGCTCTTCCGTGCCCATCAGCCCTCATTACAAAATGACACTTCAGTGGGAGTTAGTCACAAAGTAGGAAACAGTCCGTTGAGCAGATTGTAAACAGAGATCTGGAGATCCACAGGGAGGACTCTAAATGGCTTCATCACTATTCCTAAGCTCCTCCAGAGGAAGCAGATTTCAGGATGTTGTCTTATAGAGTGGCGAAGTCCCTCCCTTTCCGGGGGACCTCCATGGGACCTTATTTCGGATAAATTATATATTGAAGTCAATGGAGAGAGAAAGATTATCTCTCGATCCCGTTTGAATTGAGCCAAGAATTACACATATGATGTTTTTCAATTTAAAAGATAATTTTTCAAGTAAAAAAAATTAAAATGTGTCGTAAAACTGTGAAGTAACACTTTTTGTGTGTGAAACCGCTCAATGAACTACATCTCCCGTCTCGCACCACACACCAAGACGGCCGTCACGTTGGCACATTTCACTTCTTTCTTTCAGAATGAGGCGGAAAGTATTAAAAGAGGTGAAAATCACTCCAAGTCTGGGCATGTTGAGAGCTGTACATACACACAAGGGGAGTTAGTCGGTTCATAAGAGCCAGCATGCGGGACCGGGACTCTGGGATTTGTAGTCTTTCTAGTTGCATATTTTTCATAGTCTTATATTTCAACAGTTTTACGACAAACTGTCAATCTTAAAAAATAATTTCCATGTAAAAAAAGTCACAAACATCATATGTGTAATTCGTGGCACAATTCAAACGGGACTTCAATACATAATTTTTCCGAAATAAGGTCCCATGGGTCAGAAGTAGATGGGCGGGACTTCGCCTCTCTATATCTGTTGTTACAGTTAAGACAGCAGTGCATGATGGGTAATCTGTCTATGGCTACTTATAACAGTTGTAGGTTTCCTGCGCCTGGCACAAAGTCGGGTCTTTAGGATTTATGAGCGTGTGACGTGTCAACACACCTGATACAAGGCACATCTTTATAACGTTACAAGTATTTGAACTGTGGCAGGGAGTTAGATGGAGAGCCCAAATCTACAGGGACATTTCATTTGAGTTCAAGAATTCAGAAAATAAAGTTTAAAGTATGACTTCTGAGTTTTAAGTCAGAGTTTGGGGGAATTGGGTCTAAATTCTCAGAATAAAATAAAGAAATCTAAAGTCCAAATTCTGGGTTTAAAGTCTGAATTTTAAAGAACAAAGTCTGGATTTTGAGTTTCAAGTCAAATTATGATTTTTAAGTCCGAGTTAAACTTCTGAAAGTCTAAGTTGTAAAGTCCCAATTCTCAGTTTTAAAGTCAAAATCATGGGAATGAAGTCAGAAATTTGAGTTAAGGGTCCACATTTAAGAGATTCAGGATTCTGAGTTCAAAGTCTTACGTTGTGAGTTCAAAGTCTTACGTTGTGAGTTTAAAGTCTTACGTTGTGAGTTCAAAGTCTATACTTGTGAGTTCAAAGTCTTACGTTGTGAGTTTGAAGTCTATACTTGTGAGTTCAAAGTCTTACGTTGTGAGTTTGAAGTCTTACGTTGTGAGTTCAAAGTCTATACTTATGAGTTCAAAGTCTTACGTTGTGAGTTCAAAGTCTGACGTTGTGAGTTTGAAGTCTTACGTTGTGAGTTCAAAGTCTATACTTGTGAGTTCAAAGTCTTACGTTGTGAGTTCAAAGTCTTACGTTGTGAGTTCAAAGTCTGACGTTGTGAGTTTGAAGTCTTACGTTGTGAGTTTGAAGTCTATACTTGTGAGTTCAAAGTCTTACGTTGTGAGTTCAAAGTCTTACGTTGTGAGTTCAAAGTCTTACGTTGTGAGTTCAAAGTCTTACGTTGTGAGTTTGAAGCCCTGAAGTTATGAAAACAAAGTTCAATGTCTGAATTTTGGTAAAAAGTCAGAATTCTGAACTTCAAAAGTCTAAATTCTCAAGAAACTCAAAACACATTTTCACATGTGGCTCTAATCCTCCTCTGTATAAATCTATGAAACACACAAAGACCAATCTTCACATGAAACCTTCCCGATGTGCCGTTAGAGATCTCTACAGAAGGAGGGAGAGAACAAGAAGAACGTTTCTAAATCTAAATGAAATCCCACTGAACAGAGAATACAAAAAGAAAAGGACCAGAGTTTTTCCGATATGCTTCTCAAGCTTTGTGCGTTTCTACGCCCAGTGGAAACATCCTCAGAAACCCAGACTTCAGCCGTGACTTTAAAGGGCGTCAGACTTTCTGAATATAAAATCCTTGTTTTAAACATGAAGTAACAAAATGTGTGCAGTCCCAGCTCGTCTTCATGGAGTCGTGTTGGATAGAAACCTACCACAGATGCAGAGATGTCACATACGCTCGTTTTTTTTTTTGAATATCTTACAAAACATCCCAGAACAGCACACGGTCACAACCTACTTTTAAACATTCGCTCCCTGCACCTTGGTTATAATCTACCAGTGTATAATTAGGATTAACTACTCGCACAAGGCAGCTTTTAATGAGCCCTAATATCAGGGATTCGCCCTGTGACTGCTATTCATATTATGGCAAATATAAAGAAGTCATTCGCCGATGTTTATCTGTTGTGTTGCATTCATGTTGTCCTGTAAAAATTATGTTTTTATTCTAGGTACTAGGCCTGTGCAATTAATCGTATTTTAATCTCGATTTTGGCTTGCAACGATTACGAAAACAACGTAATCGAAATAAAACGATTATTATTTTTATAAAAAAATAAAAATAATGGACTTATTTCTTTTTCAAATTTTTTTTTTTTTTAATTGGTTTTTCAGTTGAATTATACTTAAAGTTCAGGGTAATCAACTGTTAAAAACATACTGTTCACATTTTTTTTTCAATAAATGGATGTTTTCAAAGTAAATGGATAATCGTGTTTTTATAATCGTGATATCAATTATTGACCAAAATAATCGTGATTATGATTTTTGCCATAATCGCACAGCCTTTTTGACAAATACAAATGGGAGAACATGACGGCTGTGTGCGTGAATTACACCGTCTCCGAGTAATGACATGCAGTTTGTAAGATGTGTTTCTTTCGTGAAATGCAACGTGAATATTAGAGATATCATTTCCTCTGTTATCCAGTGCTATGCAGCAGAGAGGGTGACATTATGTTTAATCGTTGTTACATTTATAGGACGTTTTTACCAACTAAAATGGCTTTAAAAGCATTTGTTATCCAAAAATGAGAAGAAGGAAATAATATCTTTCCAGTAGATGAAGGCTGTTGGTTTGAGTTTATGTTGTTGGCAGTCAAAGATAATGAAGGGCTGTTTCATGACTCAGGTGTTGTTGTTTCCCTGGCACAAAAACATTGATTTTAGCGCAGAATTTCCCAATCGGTGCATCCCTTCCTGACGCTGCCGCCTCCTGTGCAGATCTCTACTGACATGGAGCACCTTTAACAGTCGAACACCGTCCGTCTGCCCACGTCTGACCCTCCTCCCAACAAACCTCCACCAGACACCGTTTATCCTCGTCTGCTGATCCTCAGGAAAAGGATTACACTCAGCAGCCGGTCCCAGTGTCTGTCCTCTGCCTGCCTGCCTGCCCCCCCCCCCCTCTGTTATCCAGCCTCTCTCTGGAGAAGAGTCTTTTTGGGGGGGGTCAGCTGGAGAGCCAGTGCATGCTGGGAAGAATCTGTCCTTCATCCTGGCCAGCAGGAATCAAAGCAGTCCATCAGCTGCAGACTCTAGTCGGTGTATTCAGCCACTATAGAGAGCAGCACTGTGATGTCATCAGGCTTTCCCCCTGCACACACACACACACATCTGTTAGGGTGTTTGGAGAAAACATGTATGTACAATAGATTGGTGGAAGGATGTCTTATTTCTGTAGTGGACCCTGAAGGCAGCATCTGACAGGTGCCCTCTACAAAAAGCTAATTTGATTTCTCTATTGGATTTTGGTTTATTTCAGATAATAATCTCAACGTTTATGATACTTATGTTTACATCAGCAGGATAATCTCCACATACAACTTATCATTTTTTAAGTAAAAAGCTAACGTTAGGCTGTAAAGGAACTACAGCACGGTCACATGACTTCACCTCACCACCGCTAAGCTAAAGGTGGCTAATGTTGGGCTATAGAGTGGCGAAGTCCCTCCCACTTACTTCCGGGGTATGGGACCTTATTTCGGAAAAATTATGCATTGAAGTCAATGGGGAGAGAAAACGTATCTTTCGATCCCGTTTGAATTGTGCCATGAATTACACATATGATGTTTGTCAAACTTAAAAAATCATTTCCATGTCAAAAAGGTCACAGTTTGTCGTAAAACTGTTGAAATATAAGACTATGAAAAATACGTAACTGTGATGTCACAATTGTTTACCTCCACCATTCAGATACCTAAGATCAGCGCAATATAGATATAATCTATCTATATGGCGCTGGCTAAGATAAGATAACTTTAACAAGATGCCTGTGTGCTTAGTACCAGGTTGTTATTATACCAGCAATGGGTCTTGCTCGTTCTTTTGCTTCCCGTCTGATGAAACGACCAGGAGTGGCTTGATCAAGTTAGCTACCTAGCTAGTAGCTAGCACGTTAGTTAGCATTACAGCCTTGTCATTTTTATTAGCCTTAACATGAAGTAACATTAAGTAACCCAAAATGTTAAACAGTAAGAGTAGTAGTCATATTTCGTGAACCCTTTGAATAGTACTGTCACCGGTGTGATCATTCTATAATACACCATTTAATTCCGGGGGAGAAATGCTAACGCTAACGTTAGCATCGGCGATCTTTTCTACTTCATGCTATCTGCACAAATGGTTGACATTAAACATTAAAACGACCAGGCAGTTCAGAGAGAATCAAAGGAAGGCAGGCAGGCAGCTTTGCATGACATTCTTCAGGACGTGTTTCATTGTGGTGATAGTGAGGGTAGTCAATCGTTTGTTGACAAGACAGTAGTGACGGCCATCTTGGTGACGTGTGTGGTTGACCAGAGATGTAGTTCATTTAGCGTTTCACACAAACAAATGTGTTACATCACAGTTTTACGGCACATTTATTTATTTTTGACTTGCAAAATTATCTTTTAAATTGACAAACATCATATGTGTAATTCGTGGCACAATTCAAACGGGATCGAAAGATAATCTTTCTCTCTTCATTGACTTCAATGCATAACTTTTCCGAAATAAGGTCCCATGGGGCTCAACCAGAAGGGGAGGGACTTCGCCACTCTATAAAGGAACTACAGCACGGTCACATGACTTCACATCACCACCGCTAAGCTAAAGGTGGCTAATGTTGGGCTATAAAGGAACTACAGCACGGTCACATGACTTCACATCACCACCGCTAAGCTAAAGGTGGCTAATGTTGGGCTATAAAAGGAACTACAGCACGGTCACATGACTTCACGTCACCACCGCTAAGCTAAAGGTGGCTATTGTTGGGCTATAAAGGAACTACAGCACGTTCACATGACTTCACGTCACCACCGCTAAGCTAAAGGTAGCTAATGTTGGGCTATAAAGGAACTACAGCACGGTCACATGACTTCACGTCACCACCGCTAAGCTAAAGGCGGCTAATGTTGAGCTATAAAGGAACTACAGCACGGTCACATGACTTCACGTCACCACCGCTAAGCTAAAGGTGGCTAATGTTGGGCTATAAAGGAACTACAGCACGGTCACATGACTTCACGTCACCACCGCTAAGCTAAAGGCGGCTAATGTTGGGCTATAAAGGAACTACAGCACGGTCACATGACTTCACGTCACCACCGCTAAGCTAAAGGTGGTTAATGTTGGCCTATAAAGGAACTACAGCACGGTCACATGACTTCACGTCACCACCGCTAAGCTAAAGGTGGCTAATGTTGGGCTATAAAGGAACTACAGCACGGTCACATGACTTCACGTCACCACCGCTAAGCTAAAGGCGGCTAATGTTGGGCTATAAAGGAACTACAGCACGGTCACATGACTTCACGTCACCACCGCTAAGCTAAAGGTGGCTAATGTTGGGCTATAAAGGAACTACAGCACGGTCACATGACTTCACGTCACCACCGCTAAGCTAAAGGCAGCTAATGTTGGGCTATAAAGGAACTACAGCACGTTCACATGACTTCACGTCACCACCGCTAAGCTAAAGGTAGCTAATGTTGGGCTATAAAGGAACTACAGCACGGTCACATGACTTCACGTCACCACCGCTAAGCTAAAGGTGGCTAATGTTGGGCTATAAAGGAACTACAGCACGGTCACATGACTTCACGTCACCACCGCTAAGCTAAAGGCGGCTAATGTTGGGCTATAAAGGAACTACAGCACGGTCACATGGCTTCACGTCACCACCGCTAAGCTAAAGGCGGCTAATGTTGGGCTATAAAGGAACTACAGCACGGTCACATGACTTCACGTCACCACCGCTAAGCTAAAGGAGGCTAATGTTTGGCTATAAAGGAACTACAGCACGGTCACATGACTTCACGTCACCACCGCTAAGCTAAAGGTGGCTAATGTTGGGCTATAAAGGAACTACAGCTCGGTCACATGACTTCACGTCACCACCGCTAAGCTAAAGGTGGCTAATGTTGGGCTATAAAGGAACTACAGCACGGTCACATGACTTCACGTCACCACCGCTAAGCTAAAGGTGGCTAATGTTGGCCGTGATGACGTTTAGTCGTCTCATTTAGACACTTGTTAGAAACCGCAGTCTTTAAATTCACCCGTGGGGTATTTACTGAAATATTTTATATCGTAGGACAAAACGTGTTAATCACAGACCTTATTCCAGCCTAACAACCAAAAAACACATTCAGAAAACCATTGACCTACAGACCAGGGGACAGAATATGCTAAAATGCTGACTGCAGAACATATGAGTGTTGTTTATATTACAGCTGTCTCACGTACCTCTCACGTTGAGGCCGTTGTCGCAGGCGAACTGAGCGAAAGGCGACATGTAGTTTGGATCGTACGCCAGGACGTGGGCCTGCTCGGCGATGCTGCGCGCCGTCTGCTGAACGCTCTCTATGTTCGTGTTCTGAGGAGCAGAAACACACGGGCATGAAGATCCATCATTCAATTCAAAATTCAAAGCTTTATTGTCATGTGCACAGTAGCTACAGTGTAGATATGGCAATGACAAACTGAAGTCACAGGCTCCTCCAACAGAGCAACATGAATATATATAGGACATAAAACAGATCAAATGGTGCAAGAGAATGTCCATAATGTGGTCAGTTGCTTTCATAAGACAATGTTTAACTTGTAAAACTCCTACAATGTTTATATATTATAGTGTAAAATATGACTAATAACAATGTAGATGATCCAGTAAATATACTTAGTGACTGTACTCTACTACTAAACAATATTTATATATACCTACACGAGTAAAATATGACTTTTGTCAAACATTTCTGGTTCAACAACAACCTTAAAACCTGCATTTACATGTATATAAATAAACCCGCCTGCTTAAACCCATCTGTAAATAACTACACACATACACAAGTCACATTTCTGATTCCACATCCACCTTAAAACCCGTTTTCCTCACCTTGAGTTTCTTGAGCTCCTGCAGGATCATGTAGTCGGGCATGTTGTCGAAGAGGCCGTCGCTCGCCGTGAGGATGATGTCTCCGAGCTGCACGTCGAACGAAGAGCTGTCCGCCGCCTCCGGACTAAACACACACACACAAACACACACACACACACACAGTCACTTATCTGATCATTTACAGCGTTTGCTACGTCGCTGAAACACGCTTCCTTCTGAATATGGAAAGGCTCCTCAAATAAATGTGGGAAAATATGGGGCCCTTTTTTCAAACGTGTTAAGAGGATTAAACTTTTGCATTTTGGAGGGGTCCCAACACTGAGGAGGGGGAGGAGGTGCTGCCGTACTGACATTTAGTGTTTATTATTGACATTTTTGTTTTAGCTGACTGGTTTTCTATTTATTTTATTTTATTTGTATGTCTGTTGTCTGTGTGGGATTTGGTTTGCCCTGGTGTTAAGCAGTATTCACATTGTTACTCTACCTATAAGTGAAGATTTGTTTACCTACTTTTGATACATGCTCTGATACAATAACTGTATGCTGTTGAAAAAACCCAATTAACAAAGTTTATAAAAAATAACATGCTTCCTTGAACTAAAAAGGTACATTTCTTAAAACCTTTAACAGAAAAGAGTCACTGGATCCATAGAAAAATGAAACACGGCAATAAAAACTGTCCCCTTATTATTTACAAACATTTTGAAGTTTCTTCTTGTTCCAAAAGATGTTGAAATCATATATAGTGCAAGTGTGTACTGTCAGTTGAGCAGTATTAAGTCAACAGGAGTTTTGTGCAATTTTAAAGGATTAAAAACTGTTTTTGGGGGTTAAACATAAGAAAACTAACATTACAACGCTAGTTATTTCATTATTTTGTTTTATCCAAACACTGTCTATATGCATGTGCTTCATGATTGACGCCATGTTACTTAAACATGTTAAACTGTAGAAATGGTTTCCTTTTATCACTGTGAATATACTCAAGGTAATTCCACCCATTCAGCTCACAGGTTGTGAAACTAAGTGCGTCACAGCGAGGTTGGGACCGCATTAATTCCTCCCGTCTGAGCTTCTCTCTCCTGTTAAACCTGACCCGTCTGACCCGATACATTCATCTGAACCTCTGACCCGATACATTCATCTGAACCTCTGACCCGATACATTCATCTGAACCTCTGACCCGATACATTCATCTGAACCTCTGACCCGATACATTCATCTGAACCTCTGACCGGCTTCTCCTCCAGGAATAATCAGCACATTACTCGACCGCTGGGAACATCTAAAGAACGCCAAAACTGCTCCTGATATTTCACCCTAATTACAGAGAACGTGTCACGTGTGCGGGACAAATTAAAGGAATCACCACATGGAGTTTTTTTGGTCGCAGAGTCAGTGTCAATATCAGTTCCACAAAGATGTTCTAACCCCCCCTCTCCCCCCCCATAAATGTTATTAATGACGTCTGCATCACGGATATATATCTGATCCCTCAGGAACAGCCTGTCCTGGGACGACTGTCTCATTCCTGCAGCTACATGCATTGCAGATGCATTATGGGTATGTTTAGAAGTGGAACTATCAGATAAACCTTCTCCGATGTGCTGCATCACGTAGTTTAAAGAAGTTTGATGGGGGGTTTTCTACAAGGACATTTCATAATCAGACCCTGCAATAAAATAAATGAAGTTTCACTTTAGTAACTCAACTCAAAGTCACTCACTCAGCACTTGACTTTGACTTTGAACGATGTAAAGAATTGTTAGTTGTAGACTTAATCAAGATGCATGAAATCTTTTATTTATCTTTCAAGCAACACTTTTCTTCTTCTCTGCAGAGGAGGAATGTTGTTTGTGCGTTTCTGTTTCGACCCTTGCTCTCTTTGCAATTTGCCTCTCACTTAGTCCTTCAGGATTGAAAGATTAATCTGCTGTTAATCACTCTGAGGGAGTAAATCCTTCAACTGAAGTGCTCAAATGAAAAAGAAAAGTGTCTTTTAAGGACCTTTAAAGAGACAGACGTTATAACACACTCACTTCAGGTTCATCTTGTGCTTTTGATGCTTTTAAGAGGCTCATAATAATAACCTTGTGTGAGCAGTCAGACTGAGAGAGAAGGAGTCTGAGCGGCTGCCTGTGAACTCAGCGGTTTGTCGCTCTCAGACTTTGACCGGGTTTAGAGACGAGAAGCTTGGCAGACGTCCATCGCTCAGCCTGAAAGCGTCCTGACGTCTGCAGAGCTGCACGTGGCTACACCACAACACTGCAGACATTCACAGAGACACACCAGGGACAAAGTGTTCTGCTAAGCGCCTTTGTTTGGTCTGCAGGAGGTCATTCACACTGATGTGTCTCTTGCACTATTAGTATGTTGCATTGTTGGGGCTTTCATTGCCAAACCCTACAGTGTAGCGGTTTTGCATATATGACAATAAAGCCTGCATATCTTGATACCAGAATGAAGAAGTTAGTACCAATGATAGGGAGATTCCACGACTCTCGATACCAGCTGGATGCCACAATAGGGCGACCAATGGTCCATGGAAATCGCAATAAAGACTTGTGCAATTTTCAGTGAGCACAATATTTGTCAAAAAGCTAGAAATGTGTTCAAATATCGTTTTGAATAATCAGGTATAGTATAGCTGCAGATAAATGTTGGCTTACAAACAAACTGAACTGCTTTACAGAAGAAAGTTCAATAAATATATGTAAAAATCCATCCATCCTACTATCGATGTATCCTTCCATCAAATGAAGTAATCGGATCCTCACGAGGTGTATTCAGGTGTGTGTGTGTGTGTGTGAACAGGTGTGTGTGTGTTGGCGTCTCACCTGTCGCTGAGCACGGCCCCCTCGGCTCCCGGGGGGGCGATGGACAGCTGGAAGGGCGTGTTGAAGTAGTGCTGCTGCTCGTCGGAGCGATGCACCACCTCCCCCCCCCGCACCACCAGGAACCCAGAGTCCCCGAGGTTAGCCGTGTGCAGACGGTGGCTCCGCCGGTCCAGAACCACGATGCAGGCCGTGCTGCTGCCTGCACACACACACACACACATTTTATATTTAAATGCAAATATTAGGCAAAATATTCTGAAAATGAAATGCAAATCATCAGCTGGCTCTAGACGAATGCAAAAGCTAAACCACAGAACATTTGCTAAAAGCTTAAATCATTTGAATTTGGAGTTGAACAACTTTTTGTGTGTTATATTTTCATGTTGGCTTCAACCATGTCGAGTTGCAAGTATTTTGACATTTAGGTGTGGGAGATACGACACTATTACAGGAGAGCAACCGAAAGTACATACCTAGACTAAATGTATGACGTATATATTTGGTCATTTTTTGAAATGTTACTGCAAAAAATGTTATACTTTTAATAAGTTTCTCTTCAGTGCCTGATGGAAACAAAGCTGCAACCATCCTTTTAACTTGATATGTTACTAGTCTCCCCATTAGCACGAGCATATCAGTGTTTCTAACACTTTAAACCTCGTTTCAGTTGCATAGAGAAAACCCTTTCTTAGAATACCTTTCCTGAGTGTGTCACCGTCACATTTCTGTGTTTGTTTCCCTAAGACAAGTCTTTCCCTCCAAACTTTCTACAGCTACATATCTGAGAAGCTTTCTCTCCGTTTATGGAAACAAACCCCGCTAAAAGTCTGGAGCCTGAATACACAAACTTGACATACCACAATCAGCGTCAAGTTGTACTACAGAGCAGAAACAGGAGCTGGTGGAGCAGCGGGCGGACATGGAGCAGCCACACCCTGCTGGTGATTCATCCTCTGAACCAAAACACTCTCTCTGGGATCAACCTTGAAGCCCCTCACGCTCTGTGACTCATTCCCTCCCTTTCTCTCTCCTGTTTTCTCTGCAGCAGCACAATAACTCTGCGGTGATCAAGCTGCACAATACAGAGCTGTTCCCCCGCTGCACATGTGATGACGGGCTGGAAAAGTACTGACACTCGCAGAGGAAGAAACATTTATCCAGCGAGTGTTGGTGCTTTGTTGTGAGGGAGTGGTGCGCAGGAGGGAACGGGCTTTGAGGAAGTGTAGTGCTCCGAGGGGCAGGTCGGGACTTGGGACATTCCCGGGACTTCTTAATATGACCGGGCTGTTCTGACTCATGATGGAAGAATCCGTATCCAGCCGACACGGAACTGAAACAGGCGGGACAAACAAGCTAACCCTAAAAACAGAGAGCTCTGACTCAAACCACACCGTGGAAAATCTCTCTCACAGAATGGGCTGTGCAGCTGAGGTTATTGCATGGATGTTAGAGAGCTTTTGTTTTATAGCGGGGTTGTGTGAGGATACTTATGCCTGCAGGAGATTACAGTTAGAACATGCAGATAGGAGTTACTGCATGGATGCAAAAGCTTTTATTTTGTCTGTCTGTGTCTCCAAACTAGGGGGCGTAACTATTGATAAGTCACCTCACATGACCCCACTTCAAAACACACTAATATCCCTGAAAGGTGAGAGGAGGACCAGATCCTGCTGACTGACGTGAAGTAGTTTAATACAAATAGAAAGGGAGGAGACCTCGTTTATAAAACCATAGACTGTCTATTCAACAATAATGTCTCTGCTGTATTTATATCCTAATTACATTATGTTGAGTGTCCTGCCTTCTTTAATGTGTATTATGAAGAGGTGGAGGAGACTCTCTGTCCCCTCGTTACTCACCCAGCAGCGGCACTTTGTTCTGCAGCAGCTCGTAGTAGCTGCTGGTGAGGACCCCCACCGGGTTACTGGGGACGAAGCGGCCCTCCTTCACCAGCCGCTCACACGTCTTCATCAGCGTCCCCGAGAACTGAGACGGGTCCACTCCATAGTCCCGCCAGCCGCCCACTCCATCTGCCACACCTGCAGGGATACACAAGGGTTTTTCATGATTAAGGCTAAGAAGTTTACCAACACGGGGAGGCACGACGAAATGAAAAGGCGTACATGAGCAGTGAAGATTCTGCGAGTAGCTTTTTAATAGGCCGAACTATTTTAAATGCAAGTACATACAAAAGTAAAGAGGTTAATTGTCCAAGGTTCAGTTGAAACGGATACGTTTTCAGTCTGCATGTTTTATTTTTGATTAATCTGTTGCTTGGTTTCTTGAGTTGTGTGATGGGTCTTTAAAATGTCAGAAATCGTATAAAAGCCCAAGATGGCTTTCTGAAAATGTCCTATTTTCTAGAAAGCCTAAAAGAACAATTCAAATTGTCAGAGGAGTAAGGAAACTAGAAGATATAGACATTTGAGAAGCTGGAATGACAACAGGTTGACCTCTTTTCTTTAAAAGAAAATACTTCTACCAATGATTGATGCTTTTCAAATGACAGATAGATAACTAGTTTGTCAACAGGTCAAGTGAAACCAAGCCAAGACAAATAAAAATCATCCTTCACATATCTCAAGACTTGTTCTACAAGTAAGATATCTTTGGGAGGAAGAGTGACATGCAGCTGCAGACAGAGAACAACGGGCACTTTCACAGAGACACAGAAAGGACATCAAGTACAGGAAAGAGACACATGTTAAGGAGCTGAAGGAAATGTCCCAGAACACAGCGTGTGACCAATTCAACCAATAAGTAGCAAGAGTCCTTTCAAATAATTGAACATAAGTACATGTTCTATCTACTGTAGTTCAGTGCACTCTAACTCTACTGATAACACGTGTTGGCTCCAAAACATAACCTCCCTGATTCCCAAATGCACAGAAACTCTCTGCTTTCTATAGAAACGTGATCTGTTTTGCAGGATAATGTGAGCACTAGTCTCGTTCCCCTAGGAGCACATGGTCTGCTGAAAGGTTTTCCTTGAGAGGAAACTTCAGTGTTGTTCCTCCCAGGACTGAGTGACCATACAAGGCTGGATCTCTGGGTCTCAGCCGGAGCCAGAACTCAGAAACAGACACACAACTGTGCAACTGATGAACTTACAAAAAATGCACTGTCCAAAGGATGTCTTGAGTTCTACTTGTACGTGTGCATCTTCTGGATTGACGCAGTATGCATAAACACAGATATGAAGGTTTTAAACTTGTGCTAAAGAGTCCGTTAATCAACCCTGAACTGAGCAGATTTTTAAAGCCAGCATTTATTTTGTTTACGGAGGACATCGACCATGTGAGGAATGCATTTTCCAGGACCAGGGCAGGCTTAGGTAATACTGAACTACATGTAAATAAACGATTAGATTCAGGAGATTCTGCAGCAGTGGCTTGTTGGTGGTTCAACTGCATCGTGATTCAAGTAGAAACACATTTTTTGTTGCCATTTTTGGTGAAGTTGGGTTCTGAAACAAAAGCCGTTTTGGGCCATACAAGGATAGGAATGTTTGTTTGCCAGCTAAAATTGAGTTTGACACAACAGCTATAAGGCAGTGCTGGAAAGTACACTCAAGTACTGACCCGAGTATTCACATGTTATGCAAGAAGAACAAATGTAGACCCATCTTCACTAGCGGCAACAAGAATTGTAAACATTAATGCATCAATATGTCCAATAGTATAAACATATATGATTCGGCAAATACGTCGTCTATGTAGTGTTACTTAGATTACATTATGAATGCATTGATTTTTCCAGCCTCTCAAATATTCAGATGTCCTGTTTTTCCTGTTTTATATCAAATTGAAGTGAATATTTGTGGGTTTTGGACTGACAAACACGACTTTTAAAGACATCACCTTGGACTTTGGAAACTGGGATGGATATTTTTTTTTCATTTAAAAACATTTTTAAGGCCAAACCATTAATCGAGAAATAGTCCATAGATGAATCACTAAGGAAACCAAACAGAGAGTTCTTTACAATAATCAAACAGTGCATGTTAGGCAAACTGATGAAATACTATGGCTTCAAAACATAACATCTGTGATTGCCATGAAAACCTTCCCAGTGCAAAACGATGTACAAATACTTATCATTGAGTATTATTACACTGGTGGTATATGAATACTTTTGGCATCTGCTTTGAAAAAGTAGTATTGTGTTCCGACAGCATTTATACAGTTCTCCGTTTAAAATACTGTTTCTACATTTGTTTTGATAATTTTCTGACCAAGCGTATTTGAAGCTAATGTACTTCAGGATTCTTGTCATTCTGAATATGTCTCCTCTTGTTTTTGGCACTTATTCTACATCATTTCGCATGAGATAGTTAGACAGATACTTTCATGCATCCCACATTGGAAAACTCTTCAGCTAAATGTAATTCTGAGAAAGAGACTGTTTACCTTTAACCCCCCATTCACGTCACAGCCAGTGTTATCAGTGGTGTAAAGTAACTAAGTAGATTTACTCAAGTACTGTCCGAGAGTACAATTTTGAGGGACTTTACTTGATTATTTCCATTTTTGTATAATTTGTGCTTCAACTCCACATAATTTCAGAGGTAAACACAACAGTATACTTCTAACTCCACTACATGTATTAATACCTTTAGTTACTTCACAGATGTGGATGAATGATGTGAAATATAACCAAGTGTTAAATCAGACTTTAGTTCCACCTGGAGTAAATTCACAAGCTACCCTGCAGTATACAAAGTCATTCAAACTAGCTGCACCTTTACCAGCTTTGAGAACACTTTCATGATCAATCATTATAAAACATATCATATATATTATTCTGAAATGGACCAATCTGCACAATGACTACTTTTACTTTAGGTACGTTAACTATATTTTGATGATAATACTTTTTTACTTTTACTTGAACATTTTGAATGCAGGACTTTTACTTTTTCCAACACTCTGGTACTTCTACTTTTACTCAAGAACCAGATCTGAGTACTTCCTCTGAGTGTTATTCAGCCATCCCATTGTTTTGGTTATTGTCTCCTCTCACTCACCCAGAACATCGGCGGATCTGTGTCGGGCGATGAAGCACGCGTCGTCCCCATAACACATCCCTTTCTTCAGGATGCCTTTCCGAAAGTCCTTCCCGAAGCCGCAGCTCGCCGTCACCAGGCTGTAGTCGCGGCCGTCGGTCTGAGAGAGTCCGCCGATGACAGCTCTGGCTAGCAGTCTACCGTAGGACAGCACGGACAACATCACCCACCAACCCGGGCTCCCACCGTCCAAACCCGGCCAGATGAGCAGAGGGAACCTGCTTGGCTTAGCGGCTAACGATGCTAACCAACCGCCGACAACAACAGGCTCAGCAGATGGAACCTGCTTAGCGGTTAAGGTGCTAACAATGCTAACCAACCGCCGACAACAGGCTCAGCAGAGGGAACCTGCTTAGCTTATCGGCTAACGTGCTAACAATGCTAACCAACCGCCGACAACAAAAACAACCGCTGTCAAGTAACGTCAACGGTTCTTTGAGCTTTTGTTCTGTTGCGTGATATCTAAGGGGAGAAAAATCACATTACACAGTCGCCTCTTCCGCTCCAGAAGACCCGTAAGTGTTGCTTCTTCGCAGCCATAGTGCCAATTATGCCGTCCAGACACACTACATAACACCAAAGTGATGTGTGTGTCTGCTTCACACACACTCCGAGCTGCGAGCGAGGTCTTGTGACTGCTCTGACGTCAGACACCATTACACAATCTGCGTTTCCTTATAAGGAAGTGCGAAAACCTCCTACTTTAATAAATAAATGCTATCTTATCTTTTAAAACAAATGGATCCAAATTCCAAGCGTATGTCGTCAAACAGCCAATAAAAAAAAAAATGAAATAAATGTATAATATATAAAAAAAATACATAAAAATACATTCATAATATAAAAAAATATGTAGTTATTAAAAAAAAAGTGTTTGTGTAGTCATTTTTAATTATGCAATTGTATTTGTTTACACGCACTTCACTCCTATTAACACATGTCGTCTTTTATTTTTATTTATATTGTAACACGTTCTTTAATGTTATAAAACCATGTTTTGTTCCTAAAATGTTTTAAAATTTTAATAAAAAGGTTACAAAAATCCTACTTTTTACATGTTTGTTGTATTTTTTATAACCTTTTTTTCATCCATACATTAGGAATAAAACACAGTTCACCCTACATTTATCTGACAACTTTAGATACTTAAAGAAAATTAATCAGAGAAAAGCAGTAAATTCCTAAAATATTACGTTCTTGCAGCACTTTTTATGCATTATAGTGAGACTGGCAGAGTAATGTCTGTCTCCCCCTTGTGGGTGATGCCTGAGGGGCTCTTATGCAATGTATAGTTGTAGTTTTTTGCATTGTGAATATGATGAAAAAACAGTATATATTGGAACGAATGACAATCAGACACCAGTTTCCCCCTAAAATACACTCAAAGTTTATTAGAAAGATTTAGACATTACAAGAGTGCTTCTTTATTACTTTAATTTTAGCACGAGACTTGTTTAAAAATGTGATGAAGCAGTGTAACTCAATATCATACGACACTGACCGCCAACAAACTGTAAATAAAGTAGAACATAAGTAAACAGGTGTTTGTGACTCGTCCCCCCCCCCTTGTAGGTTTTACAGCCATTAATACCCTTTACCGACAGTGAGAGAAAAGATGACAAATCAACGAGACAGGAACGAAACTGGAGAAATTGTGCACAGCTTCAAAACAAGGCATTCCTGTGCATAAGTAGCCGTATTGTTAACGTTATATTCCTGATCCAACAGTCATATGTGGCAAAGACTAGCTGCAAAATGGAGTGCAAAACACCTGAGGTTCTTCATGGTGACATATCAATTTACCCCCGTGGACAAAACAACAAAACACTTTGCTTTCATCGGGTAGGAGTGAACATCTTTTCAGTATTGGCGGCCTGAAGGATAGCCACTCCTTCAGAAGCAGAGGACGAAAGCAGGACAGAGGAGTGAAGCTCTGGACATTTTTAATTCCTCACTTCACCCCCGAAAACACTCATTTCTTGGCGGTCTTGGTGACCATGTTGCGGGGGGGAGTCACGGGACGACTGCCGTTGGGCTTCTTCTTCTCAGCTGGTTTCAAAATCTATAGAAGATGGAGATAAAAACACGGTTAGAGAGTAATAGAGAGAACGATTAATCGATTTTAAATTGAAATCGCGATTTTAAATGATGCAATTATCAAATCGCAAAGCCTGCGCCTTCTCGTGTGTCAGTCATCCACACCAATCAGAAGTGCTGTGCTCCACATGCACCAGCCATTGTTTACCAATCAGAAGTGGCCCATGATAGAAGGTGATAGACAGATTGATCCAATCACCTGCCAAGTATTTTTGAAAGTGCCTGCCCTTTCCAAATGGCTTCCAATAGCCACGTTCACACCAAGTACTTTGCCGTACTTAGTTCCCAGCACTTAGTTCCCAGCACTTAGTACCCCTTAGAACTAAGAGCCGATCGCGTTCACACCGGAATAAATTCCATGAGGGAAGATTACGCAAATGAGCCGCTGACGTCACTTCTTCTTCTTCTGCTTGGGGTTTACTGGCAGGCCGCAAACAACTTCACGGCGTATACTGCCACCTGAAGTCCCCGGCCGGAAGTCCCCGGAGTTGGGGACTGACTTCAGTAGAAGCTGCTGGGACTCCCAGCAGCTTCTACTAGGACAGTTCGAGGGACTAAAGAGTTCGGGGGGGAACAAGTACCGGCTAAGTACTTGGTGTGAAAGCGGCTATAGAGAACATTTGGGACATTTTTCATTCTTTTCTTTAATATTTATATAAATGGTAAATAGATAAAATGAGACTACATTGAGGTCACTTTTTATTAATGTTCTAACTGCAGTCACAGATGAACCGACGTCTCTTAATATTCGTCTAAAATTTGGCGTTATTTCTACCTTTTTTGATGGTTTTATAGCCTTTAATACCCTCTACCGACAGTGAGAAAAAAGAAAAGACAAATCAATAAGAAATTAAATTAAGAGATTCAAAGAAAACATTTCGGTTTCTCACTATTTTCAATTCATAAAAACCAATACATGTAATGTTAAATGGTTAAAACAAGACATTGAAGTATTGTTTTATATGAATGTTCTACCTGCAGTCAGAATCATCTGATATTTTGTCTCCTAATTTTGCGTCTTTATTTCATTTCTTTGATCAATTCTGACATTTCTTATAATAAATCACGTACCCGGTTTAGACCAAACTAATGTGTGATTTTCATTTTTATATTTAATAAGTTAGCTTGCTCTTTATTATTTCTTCCTTGGGACTCAAAAGGATTTCTGATCTAGCAGAAGTCTGACAGATGCATTTAGGTTGAAGTGAATACACGTTGCTATCCCTTTATTTTAACACTCTTAGCCTATAACCTTCCAATGTGTGCCAATAGAGTGCAGCAGGGATGACGTATTTACCCGAAGCTGCGCATGGGTTCCCTCGACAAAAAAGCAACAGGATTTCTCCATAGGATTTTGGAAAATAGCTCGAAATAAGGTCTGTGGAAAACGAACCTGTTTGATAAATGCACGTTTTGTTCAGCCGGATAATCTCCACACGTCTACCCTACTTTTATCATTTTCGAATCATAAATCTAATCGCCAGAAGCAAAATGCTAACGTCATGCTATAAAGAAACTACAGCCGAGTCCAGCAGCACGACTTCAACGTCAACTTAAGATCCATATTCAAAAATACAGATTCTAAATCAGGGGTGTCAAACTCAATTTCATCGCGGGCCACATCAGCATTATGGTTGCCCTCAAAGGGCCGGTTGTAATTTTAACACTATATAAATATACATATATAAATATCAAAATAATGTTTTATACTGTATAACAATATTGCCTCTGCATTGGAGTATTATTGGTTTTGGCAATAACTACGTCTGAAAGCACATGGTTGTGCATTAATGTATTGTGCACGTAGACACAAAAATACTGTATGTGGGCTCAGACTAACATTTCACTCTCTTACTGTTACATAAATCCCATGAATTTATGAAATTTAGTTAGCCTCATCATATCTTATCAAAAAGAGATACAATGTTTGTGAAATCTATTTTTTGTGAATAATAAAGTATTTTTCTTTTGTATATCAAGCATTATTTAAGTAGGCTATATTTCATTTGAATTCAGCAATAATATTTTAATAGTCTGAAAGCCAAGACTTTGAGAACCCCCTGTCCCAGATCCTGCTGTGTTACTATCACCTGTCACTCACTATTTCAGTAAGCAGTGAGTGGGGGGGGGGGGCGGCGGCGTGTTGAGGAGGAACAGAGTGAGAGGGGACAGGGATCGCGGAAGTTTTCCTCCTTCCTTTACAAACTTTACACAAGTATTTATAAGTATTTATCGTCTGAATATAGCAAAAAGACGTTCATACTCTGCAAGCCAAGACCTCATATATTTTAATCAACCAGAAACCGGAAATAACCGTAACGCGAGTTTTTCTAAAACATAATAAATCCATGTGTGTCTCTGAGCCGCAGCAACACCGACTGATTCTTAAAGAGCGGGTCATTCTGTCTGTTTGTTCTGGGACTGGAGTTGCTTGTCTCGGTTGCTGAAGCAGACTTTGCTCCGTGTTTGGTGTCTCTGTGCCGCTGTAAATTATGTTCCTTCAACTCTGTGTCACTCACAGTCACACACTGGTCACTCACCGCCTCAGAGTGCCGCTGCTGATAGGAAGTCGCTTCAGTGCGCACGTCACAAAACGAAATGCATTTTGGGACATGCTGTTTATGGGCAACGTGCTTAAACGGCATGTAACCGTATAATAAACTGTTTATATTCTTTGCGAGCTCTCGCGGGCCACATAAAATGACGTGGCGGGCCACATTTGGCCCGCGGGCCTTGAGTTTGACACGTCTGTTCTAAATGGTACGAGTTGAAGCGTTTGTTTGAACAGTTAGCAGGAGGCAGGTACTTGCTTTCAAGCAGAACAGGGCAAATAAACTTAGAGGGAGTGTTTACGTGTTCGACGTAATGACGTACAACGGCCTCAACAACTTCTGTAGTCCTATTCAGCCACTTGGTAACAACCATCGTTTCTCAGACACGTCAACTCTTCAGAAATCACCAGTGGGGTCACTGCTGATGGATTTAATGTCCTAGAACAAAACGTGATCCGTCTCTTCAATGTGTCTCAACCACAGACCTTATTTACAGATATTTTCCAAAATCCTATGGAGAGATCCCATTGGCTCTGAGACGAGGGAACAGGAAGTGGTGAAATGCTGACTCACTTCCGGGTTTTAGGACTCATCACTGCACCACTCTATTCAAGGTTCTTTATTTGTCAAACGAACATAGCTACAGTGCAGTTATGTCGATGAAAATCTTGTGTCACAGGCTTCTCCAACAGAGCAACACAAAACACAGAAAAATATAGTGCGGGAAAAAATCTATTGGAGCGCGAGTGTCACATAGTGATGTCACCGTGTTCAGGAGGTAAACAAAGCTCACCTGAAAGGAGCACATGAGCGTCTCGTCCACACTCATCATGGCTCCGGCGTTATCGAACTCTCCGCAGTAGTTTGGCGCAGAGAACAAAGTGACCAGCTGACGCTTCGCAAAAAACTCGTAGCCGTCCTCCACGACCTGCGAAAGAGAGGAGGTTTCAAACAAGTCATTGAAAAGACGTTTTGTTATTGAGTGTTAGGTGAAGTCTCTAGGTCTGGGTCACAAGATCGACACAATTAGAACATTTTATCTGCGTCACAAATTTAATCATGTGTACTTTTCAGATGGTCCTCCGGCTCTTTGTCTTCAGGCGTCTCCTTTTTGTTCAAATAAGACTAAATACTTCTGTTGAACTGAAGGCAGCTACTAGACTCATGCAAGAAGTCACAAGGTTTATTCATTTACTATATTTAATACATGTATTGTCCTTCATGTTTGTATTTTGGAGTATTTGTTCTAATAAATAAATCTTAAAGGTAGGGTAGGTAAGTTTGAGAAACCGGCTCGAGATCGCTAGAATTTGAAAATACACAACCGGAGAAAATCTGCCACTTCCTTACAGAGCCCCTCCTCCAACACACACGAACGCGCACATGACCAATGAGGGCACGAGATAAGTTTGTGCACAGATGGAAGGCTGACAGGCAGGTAGGCCATCCAGTTATTTTAGCCGGGCCGGCTCAGATGATTGGTCGTACTTTTTACAGCGCCACGGCTTCCACAGATGATATTTGTATGGATTTTTTGTCAAAGCACTTCAGATATTCATTGCTATCGGGATGTTAAGAGCATTCCATGGAATATAACAAGTGTATCTTGAGCCGGTTTCTCAAACTTACCTACCCCACCTTTAATATAATACATATATCATACTTTTATTTTTGTGTGATAACCACTGTTTTTCAGTGTAATTATTATTCTTAAATATATATATTTTTTAATGCTTATGTTATGTAATTTACTTTTCTATTTAAGTTTAATTTGTATTAAACTTATTGTACTATTTCCTTTTAATCTAAGATGCTTTATTTTACGTAATGTATGTTATTGATATACTATTTTGAACTGGCTTTTGAATACACAATTGTATTACTGTTATTTTATTTATTATTTTTTAACTTATTTTATCAAATCTATCATACCAGTACCTATCTTTTATAGGTTATAGTTAACACTTTTACTATTTATTTTTAACTTTCACGGTTATTCATATTCACTTTTCCATTTTAGTTTATTGTTTTGTCTGAATGCATCTAACGCTTTTATATTTTGCACCTGTGTTAGTATTACTTTTTAAACACTGTCATAATATTTTAATTGAATTTTTTACTAAAAGTATTTCAATTTTATTGTTGATACTTCACATCATATTCATCTATATTATACTACTCTGTTATTGTATTTTGTATTTATTTTATCAAATCTATCATACCAGTACCTGTCTTTTAAAGTGAACCCTTTTACTATTTACAATTTTAGTTTATTGTTTTGTCTAAATGCATCTAACGCTTTTATATTTTGCACCCGTGTTAGTATTACTTTTTAAACACTGTCATAATATTTGAATTTTATTTTTTCTAATTTAGTTTACTAAAAGTATTTCACTTTTATTGTTGATGTACAATTTGGCACTGGTGTAAGCACTACTTCTGATATGCCCTCTAGAGCAGGGGGTCAAACTCAATTCCATCGCGGGCCACATCAGCATTATGGTTGCACTCAAAGGGCCGGTTGTAACTTTAAGACTATATAAATATACATATATAAATATATAATAATGTATTACATTACTGGCTATACATTGGATTATTATCAGTTCTGGTAATAACTCCATAAATAACTACGTCTGAAAGCAGGAGTCTAGGGCACATCATTGAAAGCAAATATTCAACAATTACGCCAATCGTAGTGTATATTATATTCTTTGCAATCTCTTGCGGGCCACATAAAACGAGGTCGCGGGCCGGATATGGGCCGCGGGCCTTGAGTTTGACACCCCTGCTCTATTGGTTGTTATTCCTCTCCTGTTGTAGTTTCTGAGCAGCCTCCGTCACCAGGTTTTCCTGCCGCGGCAATAAAGTTATTTCTTATCTTATCTCTGTGAGGTCAGAGCGGGTCATGTGACCTCTCCCCTCAGAGCTGTGCCAGTTCTCTGTTTGATGTTCAGAGACCAACCACGTCACGTTTCTGCTTGCAAACACAGATTTGGTTTTACACCCAGCTGTCAGGAGGCTGAATTCCACACACACACACTTTTTACGCTGCTATGGACCGTCTTGCACTAATGTACATTCCCAAAGATATTGAAGTGACTGTTATTTTTGTATTGATTGTTGTGTTTTTATCTTAATGTGTGGATATGTATAAATGTTGTGGTTAAAGTCCCCTCCGTGTATTGGGGTTACAGATGGGGTCCAAAACCATCAAGCCACATGAATGTCTGGGAGCAAATTAATTTGATATGCTACAAAAATACGGCCAGGGTCCGTTGAATTTTCCGAATATTGGGTTGCAGATTATAATTTTCCAAAGGGGGGTTCGTTTAGCATGAAACACGTGAAATGACTAAAGGATATGTTACAAAAGAAAGTAGAAAGACAGTGAGGTCAAAGAAAACAATTTCTGCTAAAAGGTTAGCGATGATTGAGAGTCGGACCTAAACATTTCAGATGTGTGTATCTCACACTGCACGGTCACTTTAATTCATGTACCTTTGCTATTCATGTTTTATTATCTTTGCTTTTAAATGAGTGTTTTTGTAAATGCCATTTTATAATATGTTTCTTAATGTCTTTCATTTTTGTAAAGCACTTTGAATTGCCTTGTGTTGAAAGGTGCTATATAAATAAACTTGCCTTGTTGATTGTGTATATAATATATATATATATATATTTGTATTCGGGATTGTGTGAAATGGTATTTGGATCTCTCCAAACTTTGACTCTGATGTTACCTGATGCGCGCGGCAGATGAGATCCAGGTCGTGCTTGTGCAGGAACTTGGCCACCACCTCTGATCCGAAGGTGAAGGAGACGCCCCGGTCGTTCTCCCCCCAGCCCAGGACATCTTTATCGGGGTCGGACCACAGCAGGTCGCACAGGAGACCCTGGTCCGGCACGTCCGTCGGGCGCATGATGCGTCGGATCTGCTCCATGGACTGCAGGTCAGGTGACAGGCCTACACGCAGCAGGAGGAAGGGACAGATACACACAGCGGTCAATAACCATCTGGGGTTAAAACAAGCTGAAGATATTTAAAAATTCTATATATAAATATGTCAGTAAATAGGCCACTGGTGAATGTAAAAACAGCGGTTGCCTGACGACTAAACATAATCACTCCCAACATTAGCCACCTTTAGCTTAGCGGTGGTGACGTGAAATCATGTGACCGTGCTGTAGTTCCTTTATAGCCCAACATTAGCCACCTTTAGCTTAGCGGTGGTGACGTGAAGTCATGTGACCGTGCTGTAGTTCCTTTATAGCCCAACATTAGCCACCTTTAGCTTAGCGGTGGTGAGGTGAAGTCATGTGACCGTGCTGTAGTTCCTTTATAGCCTAACATTAGCCACCTTTAGCTTAGCGGTGGTGACGTGAAGTCATGTGACCGTGCTGTAGTTCCTTTATAGCCCAACATTAGCCACCTTTAGCTTAGCGGTGGTGACGTGAAGTCATGTGACCGTGCTGTAGTTCCTTTATAGCCCAACATTAGCCTCCTTTAGCTTAGCGGTGGTGACCTGAAGTCATGTGACCGTGCTGTAGTTCCTTTATAGCCCAACATTAGCCACCTTTAGCTTAGCGGTGGTAACGTGAAGTCATGTGACCGTGCTGTAGTTCCTTTATAGCCCAACGTTAGCCACCTTTAGCTTAGCGGTGGTGACGAGAAGTCATGTGACCGTGCTGTAGTTCCTTGTGTAAAAGCAATATTTATTAAATATTGCTAGAACTTAAATATTGATTTTACTTCCAATAAAAACTCAAACCCACCTCCGTGGCAGCAGAAGATCTTCTCATCAACAATGGCGGAAATGGGGAGGCAGTTAAAACAATCTGTGAAGGTCTTCCAGAGCTTGATGTTGTACCTTCTTTTACCTAAAGAGCCAGAAGAAAAAATAAATGAATACAACATTTTATAAAAACGCATTTCTAAGTGTAAACCTTATAGATCTCGTTAGAATCCTAAAAAAGCCTAGCGATAACATTTAAAACGTCAACATGCCAAACATCAAATTCACTTTTTTACATTTTTTTGTGTATTAAATAGTTCTGTTGTGTGTATTTTTTCCTTTCTTTGCACGAGCTACGATAGTCTACCGAACAATCACCAAACACTTCTGCATCTTATTTCTATTCATGGTTGTGTACTTATTTGTTTTTCTTTATAAGCGTGTGTTTGCCTCTCTAATATGTTACTCTACTCATCATGCTGTTCATCACGGTCACTTTGCCGTAACAGTGTAAATGTCCCTGCTGTGGGATGAATAAGGGACTTCTGATTCGAAGCAGATTTTAAAGTGTACTTTAGCCACACAGTGTGAAATACAAGAGACAAAACACAGAAATTATATAAAATTAGAACTACTACAATCCGCTTCAGAAATTAAAAGGGGGAGAAAGGGCAACAATTATCCAAGAAATCCCCCAAAATGCCCTTAAAACATTGATAGAAAAGGCACAAATAAGGCAAGTATCTTAATCCAAAAAAGCACATTTATCCTAAAGAAAATGTGTAAATGCAACAATTTTAAACAGTTTAAATATGTTGACTACAAAATACAATGCTAACGTCCTCCGAGGAGACTCACACTCGTCATAGAAGCCGTATATTCTGTTGATTGAAGCACACTCGTGGTTCCCCCTCAGCAGGAAGAAGTTCTCGGGGTATTTGATTTTGTAGGCCAGCAGCAGGCAGATGGTCTCCAGAGACTGCTTCCCCCGGTCCACGTAGTCCCCCAGGAACAGGTAGTTGCTCTCGGGGGGGAAGCCGCCGTACTCAAACAGCCGCAGCAGGTCGTAGTACTGCCCGTGGATATCGCCTGAGGGATAAAAGGGAATTAAGGCCCCCATTTAGAGTCACTGGGTGTTTCTCAATGTCGAGGAAGGATCCTCCAGAGCCACTATTTCAAGGATGCTACGTCATCGAGTCCCGCCGAAGGACTGTTCCAATGTCCAGGATGCTTTGAATTCTACCGAGGACTGAATCCTTCGTTGCGGGACATTTCGAGGATGCACCAGTGTATCCTCCGCGGTCTTAAAATCCCCACAATGCTTTGCGCACGGACCAATTTCCCAAATCTTTAAGGCGGGGGCCTCTCATATGACGCACACCTGCACACTTGCTAGCCTGTTCCATTCTTCGTTCTCCGAATGAAATGAAGGATTCTTGCCTAGCCTCTGAAAGACCTGACTCGGAGGGACATGTCCTACCAAGGAAGCGTCCTCGACATTGAGAAACACCCACAATAAGTCATCGCCCCCTTGGGAAAATAAGAAAATCAAACCAGAAAAGCTTGTCATAAGACCATATACACGAGTAAATAATCGATTCATCACTAATTACACCATAAAAGTAATGTTATTTATTGCATTTTTTGACAAATGGTTTAAACTGGGCAATTAATGATTCCTTAAATCTGGGTCAAAAAAGTGTTTTGATTTGATTTATGACATATTGTTTGTTTCATTTTGTAATTTAGTATAGAAGAATCGGAGGGATAAAACCCTCTTTAATGGTCACACATGCAGAGCACACACAGTGACATGTGTTCTCTGCTTTTAACCCATCCTAGTACCAGGAGTCTAGTACTAGGAGCAGTGGGCAGCTATTGTACAGCTGCCGGGAGCATTGGGATTGGGGGGGGGTGAGGGGGATGTCCGGTGCCTTGCTCAAGGGCACCACAGCAGGGCAGGAGGTGAACTGGGACCTCTCCAAGTAGCAGTCCACACTCCATATTTAGGTCTGCTCGGGGACTTGAACCGGTGACCCTACGGCTTACAGTCCAAGCCCCTACTGACTGAGCCACTGCCGGACTAAATGGCAGTGTAAACTACACAAGAGAACTAATTACTGGCAATTTAATTTACCTTAATTTAACGTCCTTTAATATGTAATTTAAATGTTGATTGTTAAAGCAACATAATGATTTTTGTAATCTCAGGGTTCATACACTTTTTCACCAATGATTTTCAATGACTTTTCCATGACCTTTACCTAATTTTCCATGACCAAAAAAATGACTTTCTCAGCGGTACCACTGAAAATGGTTTATTTGAACATGGAACAGGAGAATAAGGTCTGCATATGAAACATGTCGTGCCTATCTAAAACAAATCAAATAGGCTTACTAGCTTCTACACGCTAAAGCAACTAAAATCTCTCACCAGCAAAACACCTCGTCAGTTAAATGCCATTTTATGTTTCATTACTATACGATACAGTATTTATTATCATTATAGTATTACTATTTCGGCGATTAGATAAAATATAAATTATATTTGATGCAACTTTAGTTACATTTCCATGACTTTTCCAAAACTTTGGGAAAAATATTGTTTTCCAAAACCTTTCCAGGGCCTGGAATTTGCATTTTGAATTTCCATGACTTTTCCAGGTTTTGAATGACCGTAAGAACCCTGTAATCCACATATAAGCCTATGTTTGGCTTAGTAACAGTAACTGATTAGCTTCAAAGATAACATAAAATATAACGAAAAAAACAAACGTAAACATGAAAATATTAAGTTATAAAGCTGAAAAAACAGTTTACAAATAATCTTATATCAAATGTAAAAATAAGTTAGTTGCATGATATAAAAAGAGGGGAAGATGTTATTGTTATGCAAATAGTGCACATTACAATGACAGTTAACACTTTATATTATAAGGAATTTATTTGTAATTTAGTTACAGAGGGAGATTTGTATTACTATTATTTCCATTTAAATAGCGGCGTCTCTCACCACAGATCTTGAGCGGGGCCTCCAGCTCCAGCAGGATTGGCTGACTGAGGAAAATCTCCCGGGATTTCAGGCACAATCCACGGATCTCGTTCTCCTGCAGCTGCACATTCTTCCCCGGCTTCGCTCCTCTGACTGCACCAGCAACAAAACACACCGAAAGAAATCAGGTAAAGTGAGCACAAGATGCATAAAGAGTGTATGCAAAGGACGTTCAACACAAGTACACAGCAGCACAATGGTAGTGTATAGACTTTTTGCACTACTTTGTATTTTATTTAGGGCTGTCAGTCGATTAAAATATTTAATCGCATGATTGTCCGTAGTTAATCGCAAATTAATCGCACATTTTTTATCTGTTCTAAATGTACCTTAGAGGGATATTTTTCACGTTTTTAATACTCTTATCAACACATGAGTGGACAAATATGCTTTATATGTTTGTTTATTATCATTTGAACAATGACAAATATTCTCATGAATATTAAACACAACAACCTCTGAACATTACAAATATTCGCTTTAATTCAACCTGGAACCTCTCTCATACAATAATACAATACAAAGTGTGTGTGTGTGTGTGTGTGTGTGTGTGTGTGAATGTGGAGACACTGATGGATCGTTGGAGCTATGTGCAGCTCAAGGCATATAGCCTATGCTCGATTGGGAGCTGCCTGGACGCTGCAATCATGTTGCGCACACTATCCGTGCTGAGTGTGTTGACTTTTCGTACAATGTCCCACTGTCTGGCTACCTGCATAAAGTCAAGTGCTCGGCGCAGTTGTCGGCGAAATGTCGCTCCTCTGTTTTTGAAACAGCTCCTTATATCCGTTAGCGCAGCTAGCTAGCACCAGATGCTAACAACAACAACAACACGTAAGGTAGGGCTGTGCAATTAATCGTATTTTAATCGCAATTACGATTTTGGCCTGCCACAATTACGAAAACAACATAATCGGAAAAAACAATTATTTTGCTTTGCTAGGTTGTGACTGCACTGCAACATATTTGATCTAATTAATTTTGGTCTCATTTATTTGTATTTATCATATTTATATATGTTTAGTAGCATGGGGAAGTGCGCTCCAAAATATTTGTTGATCTTGTTTATTGGTATTTATTATTTTGATATCATTTATTTAAATGTAAATATAAATGTATCATTTTTGTATTGGTTTTTCAGTTGAATTATACGTTCAGGGTAATCAACAGTTAAAAAGATACTGTTCAAATTATTATTTGTATTTGTTTTAAAGTTCAATAAATTGATTTTTTCAAAGTCAATGAATAATCGTGATATCAATTATTGACCCAAATAATCGTGATTATGATTTTTGCCATAATCGCACAGCCCTAACGTAAGGTGTGCCTCGCTCGCACCACACATACACACACCCTCCCGGTCCTCCCGATGGCCAGTCCGGGCCTGCCGGGGAGCGTGGAAGTGTGGTCTGCCACAAGCGGGCAGCCGGAGCGAGGCTGTCAGCATCAGCTTGTAGATGGTATTTTAAACTCGATGCGCTCTGAAACTACGGGCGGCCGAGGACAAAAAATACACATGCGTTAATCGCGCTAAAATAATTAGTGGCGTTATTTTTTTTTTGCGTGACAGCCCTAATTTTATTATATACGTTGCATTGTTGGAGGAGCTCAGGTCACAAGATATGACAATAAAACCTTTGAATCGTGAATCTTTGTTTATATACCTGGCTGCTAAATCTCAGAATGAGTATTTTGTAAATTGTGTAATGTTTCTTTTTCAAATGTTGTATCTTTAATATTTTTTAATGCATGCTTCTAAGGTACTATTAAGCTGTCTTTGGCTCTTTTTTTGCTGTAACATATGCAAAAAGGTATTCTGATATGTGTGTGTGATAAATACAGTGTGTGTTGGATGTGTTGTGCCCTTTCTGTACATTAAATTGCTCAATCTGGATCCAAAATAGATAGTAAATGACAACAAACCCAAAATAAAAAGGTGACTGCTAGGTCATTCACAAGATGTTAAAAACAAGAAGTGCGCCGTTGGCTGAAGCAAATTGCCGTAGTGGCCAAACGGTGGTACTACAGCTGCCGTGACGTCATTTTGGCCCAAAAATACTTTCCCCCCATTGACTTACATTGGAAATAAAACGCCTGTAAATCAGCGGGGTTTTTTTTTTTTAGCTAAACAAACTACCCAGCACGAACACTTGTATATCCTTTATTTTAATCATTAGGGTTTAAAAGTTGTGAAATGAAGCTAAAAAGCTGAATCTAGAGAAGTGTTCTCTCTCCATCTCTCCTCTTCATTTGACAGAGAGCGGGAGATTGGAGGCGGAACTTAAGGGAAAACTCTAGTGCGCATGCTCTGTAAGCAAAAGGACCCGGATGAGCAGATAGAGGAATTTACCTACATATACACAGTTAAAAAAATACTGTAAGAAAAACAATGAAAAAACTATTATAAGATGTTAAATATATTTATATTTATTGTTTTGTTTATCTTCTAGTGCTCATATGTATATATTAATATTCTTTATTTTTAATTAATTACTTCTCATTCATGTGCAATGCCTTAGATATGCTATTGTGCATGGGATGAATAAAGTATATCTTATCTTAAAACATTAAGATATAGAAAATAACTTGCATGAAATATAGATATACTAAAAAAATTACAAAAAAAAATAAGAATATTGAAATACAATTATGTGCAGTATTGTTATGAAATAATGATCCGGGTACTATCGGAGTATACTCTCTCTATATAGTAATATAAATACTAATATACTCTATTTTGGGCTTCATGCGCCACTGATTAACTCTCATAGGAATGAACGGTGTTTCTCTTCATACATCAGTGGTTAATGAGAGTGTAATTTAAGCAATAAAAAGGAAATACAGTTAAATAGTGCTAACAACTTAAAGCCGAATTACAGATACTTATAAAACACGTTTAAAAAACCCAAATTGATAAAGTGTTTCTTGTTTTTTTTTACACAAAATACAATAAAATGAAACTGGCCCATTTCTCAGTGGAGTTAGGTTAAAATCCTACGGCTGTATCAACGAAAACACGTTAACAAATTAAATGTCAATATGTCCTTACCTTCTAAAAGTCGCTGGATGATACTGTCTATGTTGAGTTTGTCCACATCAGCCATGGTAGATTTGGTGTTAAAATAAACCTGTGAAATCTAGGTTAGCACGTTTTGATGGATGTTAGCCTAGCATTAGCTACCTAGCTTCTCCGGCTAAAAGGTACAGATGCTCTTCAGTGACCCTGTTTTTAATTTAGCTGCTTAAAGATAATTCCCACAACCTAATAAACTACTTAGACACCGCGATGAATTACAAAATCTGCATCCAATGGAGGGTTTTGATAAGAAAACAGAGATTAAAAAAAAGAAGCCGCACTAGCTGTTAGCTAGCGATGGTGTCAGTGTTTTTCTCTGCCGCACCTCGCACTGCTCGCCAAGCCGCTTCAAGGAGGCTGAATCCGGGGAAACGAGACGCTGCTGCCCCCTGATGGACCGGTGGAGAAGGGGACTTTAACCTACTTAGATATAGGCCTAGGAGATTAAATAGCAAAACATCAAGTTGACAGAGAAAGGGAAGGATGCAGAAACTCCTGTATTACAAATTGTGCGAGTTCATTTTAATATACAGAATAAAATCGTGTTTTACGTACTTTGAAATGATTGGATAAAGTGTCCAAAGCCAAAAAATAGTAACACATCAAGCTGACAGAGGAAGAAAATTATGCATTTTACGTACATTATAAATACAGAATGAAATCGTGTTTTTCTTGAGAATTTAGATTGAGAAAGGTACATTAAACTTCTTGGATAATAAGTGTACAAAGCCAAAACATAGCAACACGTCAAGTTGACAGAGAAAGAAAATAAAACAAAACTTCCTGTATTACAAATTATGTGAGTGAATTTGTCTAAAATCGTATTTTTATGAATAAAACAATGGATTGGATGGAGAAAATGGCTTTCAGCTATTTAAATAAAGTGTGAAAATAAAAGGAGAATAGCAACACTTCAGGCTGACAGAGAAAGAAGTTGAATGTGACTATGTATGTGTATATGTAAGTGCGTGTTCAGGTGTATTTGTATGTATAACAAGTAACAATGTAGTATATGTGTTGTTTGTATTATTTGGGACGGCGAGAAACGGTACTTTGACTTGTCTAGATAAAGTGTTAAGATACAAGTAATATAGCGACACATCAAGTGGACAGAGGAAGAAAATTATACTTGTGCATTACCAATTGCGAGGCTTCGTTTTTAAATACAGAATGAAATTGTGTCTTTTTTTGAGAATTAGGATTGAGAATGGTACTTCAAATGTCTTGGATAAAGTGTACGACCAGTTGTGGACAAAGTATTAATATATTTAAATAACACACTTCCTTTCTGTGGTGTCAAACTTTTAATTTCACAAAATACACATCAAGAGATTGCAGTATTTATAGACACATACACCGACTATTATGACTACATTAAAATGTATTGATACTATAATGCAAAACACAATGTGAGACAGTTAATTTGTATTTCTGCTCAAATTCATTTTCTGCACGTTTGTTTTTAAATCAGAGGATCATTTATTCCTGGTCTTTCTCCTCTCCGTGCGTGATGATGTGCACAAGGTTCTTGTAGTCCAGGTTTCCTGCCACATCTGGAGGGAACGCTGAGAACATCTCTCCCAGCTGGGGACAAGGAGTTAACAAATATATGTCAATATTCAAAGAGAATAATGTCTTTAGTTAAAAGTAATAGTCTGAGGTGGAGCTCTGACCTCTTCAGGGGAGAATCTGTCCGCCTGCGTGGTCAACATCTGAGACACGCTGTGAACACAAGCAGCAGCAGTGAGGGAAACATGTATTCTTATGTTTAGTATGTATAACACTGCATTGACATTACAAAAGTGTCTATTTTGTACTCACTAGTCTTTCTTCAGCGTTCCCTTCCCCTCAGGATCAAACACTTTGAAAGCGTTGAGGATCGTCTCCTCTGCGTCGGCACCTGAGGACAAACATTTTTCATATCTTGGTAGATATTTGGATCTATTTGCAGTAATGTTTAGCCTCTTTGTAGTCTTTTTGTGTATTTTCTGGACATTGTGCATCTTTTTGTAGTCATTGTTAGACTCTTTGTACTTTTTTAGTGTCTCTTTTTACTAACTATGCCTGCTTCCGTCAATATCTATGTCTCTGTGTGGTTTAGACGTTTGTTAAAAAAAAAATTAAATGTCTTCTTCCAGTAATTGCCCTGGTGTTGAAATATATAGTTGTCCTCACCTTTGAGTTTCTCTCCGAACATGGTGAGGAAGACGGTGAAGTTAATGGGCCCCGGGGCCTCCTTCAGCATCTCGTCTATCTCCTCCTGCTTGACATTTAAACGGCCTGCACACAAAGTGGAGAGAAAGATTTAGAGCTGCAGCTAAAGATTATTTTCATTATTGATCAATCTGACGGCTATTTTCTCCTCCTCTGATGAATCGTTTGCTCAATGAGATGTTATGGAGAAATGAAAAATGCTTCCAAATATTGTAGCCTGTTTTGTCTGAGCAACAGTCCAGAAATATCCAGATTATTTTACATAAGACAAATAGGAGAGACTCTTAAGAACCACATCATGATTTTGCATTTTTACTTTAAAGATCAATACATTCTAATTGTTTTTCTCCACCAATGTGCTTCAGCTACAACTAACTTCAACTGAGTACTCTTTATTCTTCCTAAATGTGGTCATTGTTATTTCTTTTTTTAACACAATAAAGACTTTAACAAATGCACTCCCAAGCAATACATATACTTTGTTTGTTAGGGTTGAGTGGGAGGTAGAAGTTGATTTAAGAAAGTAACTTCCATAAGGGGTCATACATGAACAAATAAAGACTATAAAAATGTTTATGTACAGTATGTTACTAAGTTAGGAATACAATCATGCATGGTGCTATTTTTAAAAACAGACTAAATCTACTCATGAACAGGTGTTTCTGTACCTAAAGCTGCGAACGTGTCTCTCAGGTCGTTCTTGTCGATGAAGCCGTCTCTGTTCTGGTCCATGATGGTGAACGCCTGCAGGAGTTAAAGATGTTACAGAAATGCTCCACTATGCAGAGAGTGAGATGCTTAAAGGTCCCCTATTATACTGTTTTTCATCAATATATTATAGGTCTCAGATATATACAGAGCCTGTCTCTGATTGGCTGAAACACCAAACAGATCGTTGTAGCATCCCATAATCCCCTCTGTCTCAGCCCTGTTTCCAAAGTGCTGATTCTCTGTCTGTTACTTAGATGAAAATAAGGAGCCCCTCCCCACGCCCCTCTGAGAGATATTTGGTTAAAAAGAACACAATAGGCACGTTCACGTACTTTTTCCACGTTCCGATATAGTTCCGAAATGTCGCGTTCACACCAAAAAGAGCCGGAACTAGAATTAGTTCATCAGAACCTTTTTTACCCCCTTTTCAGTCCCTGCTAGAGAGCAGGGACTTTCGTGGGAGAAAAAGGTTCCTATGTCTGATTGGCTGGAAGGATTGCAAACCACGCCCCGTAAAACTCCCAAAAAGTTTTGTGAAGCCGCCATTTTATTATCCTCGCATTAGCATTATTAGCATTAGCATTAGCCCAGCGCACAAACGCAGAGAGACTAACTTATGGCAACACAAAATAAAACATGGGAGCGGTGGAGATGAGGAGGTGTCGGCGTTCTGGCGATTTACTACTGAAGCCAGTCCCCAACTCCGGGGACTTCCGGCCGGGGACTCCGGGTGGCAGTATACGCCGTGAAGTTGTTTGCAGCCTGCCAGTAAACCCAAAGCAGAAGAAGAAGAAGTGACGTCAGCGGCTTTATTTGCCTAATCCTTATTCCGGTGTGAACGCGATCTGTACTTAGTTCATCAGAACTAAAGAGTACCTTGGTTGCTGATTGGCTAATGGTTAAACAATGGTTATGACATCATAAAGTGGCCAAAATCTGATCAGCTCATTTTCAGACAGGTTTTTATAGAAATGGATCAGGACAAAAAGAAACTTTCAGAGTCTCTTTACACAGAGGGGACACATGTTGATGAAGAAGAGACATGAAGAAGAGGGGACACATGTTGATGTAGAAGAGACATGAAGAAGAGGGGACACATGTTGATGTAGAAGAGACATGAAGAAGAGGGGACACATGTTGATGTAGAAGAGACATGAAGAAGAGGGGACACATGCTGATGTAGAAGAGACATGAAGAAGAGGGGACACATGCTGATGTAGAAGAGACATGAAGAAGAGGGGACACATGTTGATGTAGAAGAGACATGAAGAAGAGGGGACACATGTTGATGTAGAAGAGACATGAAGAAGAGGGGACACATGTTGATGTAGAAGAGACATGAAGAAGAGGGGACACATGTTGATGTAGAAGAGACATGAAGAAGTGGATTTTGCATAATAGGTGACCTTTAAACTCAACGTGAAATAAAAACATGTCTTCATAGCACCGACCTCTTTGAACTCCTGGATCTGCGGCTGCTCGAACATGGAGAACACGTTGGAGCCACCCTCTGTTCGCTTCTTCGCTTTCTTTGGAGCCTGCAGGAGTTCAACAATAACCAGCACATACATCAAAGTAGTAGTAGAAATAGTGCCAATATGGACTCCTTTGTTTACTTCCTGAACATAGTGACATCACGATATAAGTCTTGCGCTTCTATTAGCCAGCTCTCCAACACATTGTACGTGATAGGCTAAAGGGGCGGGACATCTCTAAGCTGGTTGACCAATCACAACAGAGCCAGCCAGCTAACCAATCAGACAGAGGGTGAAAAGAGGTGCTGCAGCACAGGCAGTATGAGAAAAATAAAGAGCTTTTTGAACATTAAAGCATGGAGACATGTCCCAGTAGAGACACTACATACTGATATACACCTGAACATCAGCAGGAGAGGACTCTTTAAAGTAGAGACACTACATACTGATATACACCTGAACATCAGCAGGAGAGGACTCTTTAAAGTAGAGACACTACATACTGATATACACCTGAACATCAGCAGGAGAGGACTCTTTAAAGTAGAGACACTACATACTGATATACACCTGAACATCAGCAGGAGAGGACTCTTTAAAGTAGAGACACTACATACTGATATACACCTGAACATCAGCAGGAGAGGACTCTTTAAAGTAGAGACACTACATACTGATATACACCTGAACATCAGCAGGAGAGGACTCTTTAAAGTAGAGACACTACATACTGATATACACCTGAACATCAGCAGGAGAGGACTCTTTAAAGTAGAGACACTACATACTGATATACACCTGGACATCAGCAGGAGAGGACTCTTTAAAGTAGAGACACTACATACTGATATACACCTGGACATCAGCAGGAGAGGACTCTTTAAAGTAGAGACACTACATACTGATATACACCTGAACATCAGCAGGAGAGGACTCTTTAAAGTAGAGACACTACATACTGATATACACCTGAACATCAGCAGGAGAGGACTCTTTAAAGTAGAGACACTACATACTGATATACACCTGAACATCAGCAGGAGAGGACTCTTTAAAGTAGAGACACTACATACTGATATACACCTGAACATCAGCAGGAGAGGACTCTTTAAAGTAGAGACACTACATACTGATATACACCTGAACATCAGCAGGAGAGGACTCTTTAAAGTAGAGACACTACATACTGATATACACCTGAACATCAGCAGGAGAGGACTCTTTAAAGTAGAGTACCCTTGTTCACCTCTCCATACAAGTGAAAATCGGGTAATTTATTTTGTTTAACGTACTTAAAAGTGTTAAATAAATGTTGTCGAGCTAAAAGTACAATATTTGCTTCTGAAATATAGTAGAGTAGAAGTATAGAGCAACATAATATCAAATAAAATGTAAAAATAGTACAACATTACTGCAGTAGTGTAGTCATTCTTTGCATAAAGTTTCCACATGTCATGAGGAGGGATTACTCTGTCAGTTTGTTGTGGAAATATTTACTCCAGCCTCCATATTTTATTTTTTATTTATGAGTATGCACCCTAAGCCTCAGGGGGGGGGGGGGGGGGATTATTCTCTGGGGTGCTGACAGGAAGCTGAGCTCTGTTTGATCAGAAGTCCCTGCGAGCAGCACGGATTACAGTTATTCACATGTCTGCCAAGGCAATGTGGAATAAAACACAGAGCGGTGGACAGCTGCTGTCTGACGGGGGATTAACTCTGAGGGGTTTGTGAACCTCGTGGACTTTTACTTCTGTATTTTATTTGTATTTATTTCGGTGTCTGAAGAGGATCCTGCTGTGATGAGGCTGAGTTTATTTTTCTGTCGCTTCCAAACATACTTCAAGACTTATATTACATTATTATCAAGTGTGCTGTACCTGTTGCTTCCTCCTCTCCTATGCTCTTGTTCCCTTCCTTTGCATCTCCTCTTTTCTCCTTAATTTCTCTCCTTCCTCTTCTACTCTTGTCCTTTCCCCTCTCCTTCCCTTTCTTTTACTCTCCTGTTCTCTTGTCTCCTCGTCTCCTTATTCCCTCTCCTTCCATTTCCTCACTTTCTTTTCCTGTTTTATTTAGAAAGGTTTTCCCTCTGTGTGTCTTGTGTGGTTTTACTTCCTGTCTTCCCCTGATTGGCTGATTCCTCGTTTGTTTCTGTCTAAATGATCTGGATTTCCCTAACCCTCCTGTTTCTTCTACATCTTCCCGGTTTGTTCATCTTCTAGTTTTTTTTTACCAGCTTTGAGAACACTTTAATGATCAATCATTATAAAACATATCATATATATTATTCTGAAATGGACCAATCTGCACAATCACTACTTTTACTGTCGCTACTTTAACTATATTTTGATGAGAATACTTTTCTACTTTGACTTGAGGAACATTTTGAATGCAGGACTTTTACTGTAACAGAGTATTCCTACACTCTGGTACTTCTACTTTTACTCAAGTACGAGACCTGAGTACTTCTACTTTTACTCAAGTACGAGACCTGAGTACTTCTACTTTTACTCAAGTACAAGATCTGAGTACTTCTACTTTTACTCAAGTACAAGATCTGAGTACTTCTACTTTTACTAAAGTACAAGATCTGAGTACTTCTACTTTTACTCAAGCACAATATCTGAGTACTTCTACTTTTACTCAAGCACAATATCTGAGTACTTCTACTTTTACTCAAGTACAAGATCTGAGTACTTCTACTTTTACTCAAGTACAAGATCTGAGTACTTCTACTTTTACTAAAGTACAAGATCTGAGTACTTCTACTTTCACTCAAGTACAATATCTGAGTACTTCTACTTTTACTCAAGTACAAGATCTGAGTACTTCTACTTTTACTAAAGCACAAGATCTGAGTACTTCTATCTATCTAATAATTGAAATGCATGTAAATGTGTGTATACTCACCATATTAGCAGATGATATCCAGATGATGGAAACAGTCTGCTGCTGCTGGATTTATACTGACGCCTCTCCTTGCAAAATAAAGCATATTATGACATGTTCTATAAATACCCCCACGCCTTCTTTAGTCACAGGTAAAGGAGAGGACCCCCCCCCCCCCCCCCAAACCCTCCCATTGTGATGGTTCATGAGATTTAACTCACATTACTGAATAACCCAGAATAACAGCAGGACAAAGCCTGGATCAGAGAGACAGGTGCTCCCGCTCCGCTGGGGGAACAGTCGTGATGAGAGGAGAGGGGGAGGGGGGGGGGGGGCCATGGAGGCTTTATTATAAACAGCAGCAGGCATAATGTGGAAAACATGGTGGGATCAAATACAAATAAAAAGACAGAGACGATAAAGAGAGGTTTCTTTTTTTTTAATAATTATTTTTTCAAAGTATTAAAATTGTAACCAAAATTAAGATTATTACAATTAATTTTAAAGCTATTTTTGTTTTCTGTATTATTAATTTAACAGTTTTTTTTGTATTTCAAATAAAGTGATTTATAAACAGCAACATGCGATAATGTGGATTATATAAAAAAGAAATGTAGTATTTACTAATCGTATAATAGTTTTTATCACAGTTTATTATAGGACTAAAATAGTAGAAGAATGTGTATTATTATTATTTGTATTATTATTATCATTATTTATCCTTGATTGTAATTATTATACTTATTTGTTTGTATTTATTTTTTTACAGAAATGGGTAATGCTTAATTTTCACTCATTGTAAATATTATAATTTATTTTATTATAATACAATATATTTTATTATGATATATTATTAGGATAAATTATAACGATATAACAAATTATATTTATTTTTCCACCAATCTCCTCACTTCCCTCTCTTGTCCAGCAGGCGGTGCTGTCAGCCCACAGCATCGTATAAACTACCATCAGAAATCTGAACACAGGAACACACACACACACACACACACACACACACACACACACACACACACCACACACACACACACACACACACACACACACACACACACACACACACACACACACACACACACACACACACACTACCTCTTATTCTGCAGTTTCAGTTCTAATAAAATCCTTTCTAATTAAACTGCATCAGGTATTTAATTATTTTGATATCATATGTATTCATAAAAATTGCAAGACATTATCCCATTTCCTAATGAATATTTGAATACACTGTCATCTGGTTCACTAATCACCCACCCTAATCACAAAATGACTGCAAAGAGACGTAAAAAACGTTGTACTGACATCATGTGATACTGTAGTATTTGGAGCATTGCTGTTGTTCTCTGGGACTCTTCTTGGCCTCTGTCCACTTCGTTTCTGGATGTCATCCTGATGTTTTTGTCTCTCAGTTGCTCTGGTTTTCATATATAGAGACTCACGACCACGAACGATAACAAGAGTGATCGCAAAAAGTGCAAAGAAGTGACACAATAAAACGACTAAAATGTCTAAACAACGACATAAACAGTCGTCTTAACAACTATAAAGTCTGTGTGTCTTTCTCTAAAACAAGTAGCATGTGCTAAATAAATTAAATAACATTTATCCAAAGCAGAGAAGCAATGATTGATGCTACATGCTGTTAGCTGTAAAGCGACTTTGAGACTCTGAAAAGCGCTATATAAATTCAATGTATTATTATTATTAGCATGCAGGCCAGATGCAGGTACACACTGAACAATCAACCAACAGTAAACACATTTAGATTATATAGATTTGATCACACAATTCAACTCATACATCTAAAAGCATACATTAACATAAACTCTAGAGCACTAACAAATTCCAATTAATTGCAATTGAAACACCATGGTTAAAAAAAAGTACATTTTTCCTATGCTTGTTGGCCAAGCATAAAAAACCAGATGCCAAAAACTGTTAAATGTTGGAGAAGATTGTAAACTGTGTTAAAGATGCCATATTCTGCTCATTTTCTGGTGTATATCAGTATGTAGTGTCTCTACTTTAAAGAGTCCTCTCCTGCTGATGTTCAGGTGTATATCAGTATGTAATGTCTCTACTTTAAAGAGTCCTCTCCTGCTGATGTTCAGGTGTATATCAGTATGTAGTGTCTCTACTTTAAAGAGTCCTCTCCTGCTGATGTTCAGGTGTATATCAGTATGTAGTGTCTCTACTTTAAAGAGTCCTCTCCTGCTGATGTTCAGGTGTATGTCAGTATGTAGTGTCTCTACTTTAAAGAGTCCTCTCCTGCTGATGTTCAGGTGTATATCAGTATGTAGTGTCTCTACTTTAAAGAGTCCTCTCCTGCTGATGTTCAGGTGTATATCAGTATGTAGTGTCTCTACTTTAAAGAGTCCTCTCCTGCTGATGTTCTGGTGTATATCAGTATGTAGTGTCTCTACTTTAAAGAGTCCTCTCCTGCTGATGTTCAGGTGTACATCAGTATGTAGTGTCTCTACTTTAAAGAGTCCTCTCCTGCTGATGTTCAGGTGTATATCAGTATGTAGTGTCTCTACTTTAAAGAGTCCTCTCCTGCTGATGTTCAGGGAAGTGTGTGGGAGAGGAAAACAGGGATGTTATCCTTTGCAGACCATTTACATGCACTAAAACCTATAGAACTACAGGAGAAGGAAAACCCATAAAACAGAATATGGCCTCTTTAAAACGGTCATACTCCTATGCCTTGATATTGTTCCTAAAAAACACAGTCATTTTGAAATCCCTCATCCACTGACCTCATCTAAACAATGGTTTCTGTCTTGGGTAATTTCCCCTCTGAATGCCGTAGCTCCAGTTTTTGAAAGTAATGTATTAATTTAAAAGTGGTTCTTGGAAGGAGCTCTTGTTGATGTGAACGTGAGGTCAGGATTATTTTGAGGAGCGCTGATTGAGGCCATGAGACACAGATGTCTTGATGTGGATTCAGGGGCCCGACGGACAGAAGCGTCCCCCCTCTGGAGGAGGAGGTTGTGGGTTTAAATCCCCACCTGGGTGCTCCACATTGAGCCAGGACACTCTGTTCCTGTCCCTTAAACATTCATGCGATTACAAACTCTGTGCTTCGTCTGCTGCAGAAAACAAGAGCTTTTCAGGCAGGTTTGTTTATATCGCACTTTTCAACACAAGGCTTTTCAGAAATGAAAGACATTAAGAGCGTAACACATTAGAAACATTAAAAAGCAAAGATAATAAAACAGGTACATGAATAAAAGTTACAGTGCAGTGTGAGATGTAAATAGTTCAATTAAAAGCAGCGGCAAAAAGAAAGTCTTAGCTTGCTATCGAGCTGTGAGACGAGGGAATCAAACTGAGAACACATCGTGAACAGTTGGTCTTTAATCCCATGTGACTCTAAATGTGTCCTATGTTGTAAATGTATTATCTCTTCGATTTACACACGGCATCTATTGCACGTCTGTCCGTCCTGGGAGAGGGATCCCTCCTCTGTTGCTCTCCCTGAGGTTTCTCCCATGTTCCTTTAAACTGTGGGGTTTCTCTGGAAGTGTTTCCTTGTACGATGTGAGGGTCTAAGGACAGAGGGGGTCGTATTGTCATCCTGATATTCTGTACAAACTGTGAAGTCCACTGAGACAAATGTAACATTTGTGATATTGGGCTATATAAATCCTTCCTTCCTTTTGTAATAATGATAGGTGGAGATCAGCTGCACCTGAGCGGAGGCTGTGGCTCAGTGGGTAGTGTGCTGGACTTGGAATCAGGGGATAGCAAGTTTGAGCCCCACTGCAGTCAGCATGTCGTTGTGTCCCTGAGACACTTCACCCCAAATTGCTCCTGTGGGGATTGCCCACTGTATTGAGTATGTAAGTCGCTTTGGATAAAAGCGTCTAACAAGTGACATGTCATGTAATGTAATGTAATGAGCGGAGAGAGAGGACAAAAGAGGGGGGCGCCTAACATAAAGACACATAAAACAACAAAAAAAGAGACCAAAACAACCAACAAAGCTACATTTTTAGCTGCGGAGAAAACCACAACTACTATAAAAAGGTATGGAAAACAACCACAGGCAAAAAAGAACTGGAAGAAATATAAAAAAAACTACAATAAGACACAAAATGAATGCAAAAAGAAACTGTTACTTTAGCGAAATAGTTGAAGTTTCCAATCCACTTTATTTCTATAGCACATTTAAAAACAACAGAGTTGAACAAAGTGCTGTACATCAACAACTGTTTAAAAACATAGCATAAATAAATAAAAAACAGACAGGACATGAAACAAATGTGAAACACGAGACGATGAAACCAGATCAGAAGCCACAGACTGATAACTCTCCTACATGACGTACAAACAATACAAAACACTAGTAAGATAAAAACCCAAATGTAAAAGCACAAGTGTCACCTGGTCTGTAAATGCAAGGGAAAAGAAGTGGGGTTTTAAACGAGATTTACAAACAGGCAGAGTTGGAGCAAGTCTAACCTGGAGGGGCAATTCGTTCCATACGTTTGGAGCTGCAACAGCAAAGGCTCTGTCTCCTCGCTGCTTCAACCTCCATTTAGGGACGACCAGAAGGAGTCTGTCAGCAGACCTCAGTGACCGTGTGGGTGGGTATGGCTTCAAAAGTTTGTCTCAAAGAGTCATTCAATGTGAATTAGGAGAAGTTGAGAATCAGTGGAGCAACTTAAAACCCACAGTGGGTATTATTTAGAGTTAGGTTATAATCAAAATGACATCAAATTAGGGCTTTAATTTTAGTCAAATAAAATGATGAACAAACTTACATCGTCTTTCTGTTATGTTTAATGCAATTTAACGTTTACCCTTTCTCCCATATCTGCATCTCTGAAAGGTGGCGTCATGGGAATTGTAGTCTTTTGATGTCCCTTTGACTACAAATGGGGCCACTAGGGGACAATATTATTTAACCAAATACATATAGATTTAGTCTTAAACGACACACTGTCCCCTTTGTAGTAAGTGTAGAAAAAACTCTGTATACCATCCTTAAGCCCTTAAATGTATAATCATCAAAATGCACTATAATGTCCAATTTCATAATTATACATATTGGATTATGATTATTTATGCATCGATGTGTTTTATTTATTTAGCAGCTGGTTGCGTTTTGACCTTCAGGGCCACCGTACATCTGAGGCTGGTGCACAGTGACCACTACCACAGCATTCCCTCACTGAGTGCTAATGGCATAATGAATGCAGGAAACAACACACACACACACACACACACACACACACACACACACACACACACACACACACACACACACACACACACACACACACACACACACACACACACACACACACACACACACACACACACCACACACACACACACACACACGCACACACCGCTCATCAACAGTCAGCAGGGGGCGACCGAGCCTCACAGTGAGAGGGGGGGGGGGGGGGAGTTTAGACAAAGAGCTCCTCATGCTTCGTCAAAGTAAAACATGTCCCACTTTATTTCTAATTCAGGTTGTTGTCATTAACTCATTAGAAAATCTGTTCAAATCCAAAACCAAAATAGTCTTTTCATGCACAGTTAAATGTTATGTTCTATTAATATGAGTGCGTGATTAATAAAATACATAATCAATACTGGCACTCAGACTTTCCCTATCGATGCAATCTGATTTTAAAATAGAAAAGCGTAATAAAATGTTAGATATTGTCCAATGTGAGCCTGAACTTGGGCTTTCTTTTATTTTCTTTGTATATCTAGCTATGGTAAATATTTTTGTATATATTGAAACGATATAGACAGTACATTTTAAAAATCATTTAAATGCGTATCACTTAAAAAACAATGATTTGAAATAAAAGACATTTGCAGTGCAGTTACGAATCCTTTAAAAATATTCTATTTTCTCAAAATTGCATGAAGATTAAACGACTATAAATTACATTTTAACAATAAAAGTGACACTAAATATGTCAATAATGTCATTTTAATGTGTACTTAGTCATAAAACAAGGATTAATAGAAAAATATAGCTTTGCAGTTCAGTTTAAAGTTCAGATTCCTTTAAAAATATCAGATTTGATCAGATTTGCATGAAGATATACCTCCATTAAGTGACATTTTAACAATAAGAGTGACATTAGATGTCAATAATGTCATTAAAAGGATTATTTGAAATAAAATACATTTGCATTACAGTTTAAAGTTACGTTTTCTTCAAAGATATTATATTTTATCAGAATTGCATGACGATTAAACGACAAAGTGACATTTTAACAATAAAAGTGACACTAAATATGTCGATAATGTCATTTTAATATATACTTGGCACATAAAACCAGTATTAATTGAAAAAGATACCTTTGCAGTGCAGATTAAAAGTACGTTTTCTTTAAAAATATCAGATTTGATCAGATTTGCATGAAGATAAAATGCTATTAAGTGAGATTTTAACAATAAAAGTGACACTAAATATGTCGATAATGTCTTTTTAATTTAAACTGAGCACATAAAACAAGGATTAATTGAAAAAGATAGCTTTGCAGTACAGTTTAAAGTGAAGTTTCAAATAAAGATATCATATTTTCTGATTTGCATGGAGATAAAACGCCACTAAGTGTCATTATAACAATAAAAGTGACACTAAAAATGTAGGTAATGTCATTTTAATGTCTGCTTGGCACTTACATTTTTTATATTTGAGATAAAATACATTTGCAGTACAGTTTAAAGTTACGTTTTCTTTAAACATATCATCTTCTCTTTCTTGCATTTAGATAATTAAATGGCATTCTTATAATAAAAACGTCCACAATGTAGTTTTAATTTCCACCACTGCCTCTAATTGCATGTCCCGTATGCTCCAGCTATTAAACACTGTAAAAAAAAAAAAAAAAAAGCAAAAGTAGGCTTGGCCAAATTCCCTGAACTCTGCTAATCTACACATCATCTCCTTCCTTTCTGCAGACGCTATCGATCCGTCCGGCTTTACGTCAGTATCGATAACTTTGCCAAAGCAGAAAAAAAAAAAATCAAGTGCAATGTCCAGTTAATGTCGGGGGACGGAGCCTCGTGCACACTTTCTACTTTCTCCTAAAAACAACAACAGTGTTCCTGTGTGGCTCCACAGAAACATGTGTGCACAGCTGTCAAACCCCGAGCCTCATGTTGGCTCTTTATTTATCCCTCTCTGTTCGCTGATCGCTGTTTAACGAGAGGGGGGAATCCAGCCCACATATTTATTGCAGCCGCTGAAAAAAAATCTCCTCAATATCCCCCAAGATGGCCGCCGATGTAGGATCGATGTTTCAATATTGGAAGAAATTTGATCTCCGGCGGCTCCAGGTTAGTGCTTTTCGCCTGTTTTACGCGTTTTTCCTACAGCGGTGTGTGTCGCCTGTCCTCCCCGGTGCACGGTGAGGGGTTTGGGGCTCGTGCACGGTGCAGCTGGCGGGGTTTGCATTGATAGTTATTAGAAATTGATCTCTGTTCTGCCTTTGTTCGGTTCAATCATTGATCCTGCGTTAAAGCCACACCGACCTGCGATCAGCACCGCGGACAGCACGGCTCTCTCCGGTGCGTTTTCCACTTTCTCTGCCTTTTCCTCACCGTTCATCTTTCTGTTTCTTATCTTACATGCACGGAAACTTTTAACGCTACCCCTGAATCCCGGTGCTTTCTTTGGACATAACTTTTTTCCTCCCCAGCTTTAATGTTTGATGCGTCGACGGCTAGTGCTGCAGCTTCCAGTAGGATACATTCATTCTGTTTTAGGATTTTAAGAGATATTGCATGCTGGGGGAAGTTTCATGTGTGGAAGGGAAAGTTTATTATCGGAATTGAGTTTATTACACGTACAAGGAATTAGCTTTGGTGGTGCAAACATCAACAACATGAGAACATAAGTTGTAAGAGAAGCTCAGAAATGTAACGATTATAGCATTTTGTGCATGTTTCGGTGCCAAATTAATCAGCTTGCACACGGATGAAAAGCGTGCAGGATTTGTTTGTATCACATATTCAATGACATGGCAGCACCCTAAGCTAGAAGGTGCATAAATATCCCACATGGTGAATCTGAATGCATGTTAAAAGAAGCAGTTTTTCTCGTGTCCACTCTCTCCTGCAACCGCGACAATATATTCGGATTTTCGTGCATAAATATCTCTTAAGTCATGCACACTGATGCAAAACGTGCAGGGTTTGTTTGTGTCACATCCTAAGTGACATAGCAGCATCCTAAGCTAGAAGGTGCATATATATCCCACATGGTATTCCTGAATGTATATTAAAATGAGCTGTTTCAGTGTCCACTCCACTGTCACATTTATGTATTTTGGTGCAAAAAAATAGCTGTTAAGTCACAGTGATGAGGAGCGTGCTGGGTTTGTTTGCATCCCATCCCAAACATGCTATTAAAGGACATGGTAGCACCCTGAGGTGGAAGGAGCATGGTATATCTGAATGCATGTTAAAAGAAGCTGTTTTTTTAGTGTCCACTCCACTCTCTCCTGCAGCCGCAGAGGGCTGGGGGTGGGGGGGGCTGTGTAATTGTATTCCCCGCTAATGTTTGTAAATCAGCCTCGGCCGGCGCAAGGGCAGCGGAGTGACTGATGTTCTGTAACATGAGAGATGACAGCAGCATGGCAGTGTGTGTTGCACAAAAAAAAAAAAATCCCTGTACCGAGGGGGAGCAGGAGTCAGATCCGCTACTGGAGCCTCTCTCCCCGGGTGTTGTTGCTACTCCTGGCCGCTGGACCCCTCTCTTCTCCGGGCTAAAGGAGCTATGCATGTAGCCTCCTCTCCCTCCTCATGATAGATGTATACATTCAAGGTTTTTCATTACATGTGAGTGAGCAGCTGAATGTGATCTGCCCCTACAGGATGCCATTACCTGCAGCAGTGATGGAGTGGTGGACAATCAAAAGGCTATAGTCTGTAACAGGGGTCTTTTATATATCAAAAATAAATAATGATAGTTTCCCTTGAATGACCTCATCCTCAGATGGAGTATTGACAGTTCATAAAGGGGGATGCAGTTGAGACGGACCCCAGTTCGCAGGATTTTGCATTATGTAGTCCAGGTGAAATTGTGCAGGGTATTCTCTCTGTTAGTCGCTTAGTCTGAGAAATGTCAGACAATATGCAAGGTTAGGTCTTAAAATGTCAAAAATATTCACTTTAATATGATTTAAAACTGAGAAAAGCAGGAAATCTCCATGTTAAAAGGCTGAAAATAGCATTTTCTGAACTGTTTGCATAGAAAATGTCAATTAATGCAATATATATAAATAGTTGGAGAGTATTTTCCTGACTACAAGTAATGTTTTTTTCCCTTATTAATAGTCGACTAACCATGGAAGGACTCCCAGTGTTTAGGATTTCCGTAGTCCAGGTGATATTGTGCAGGTTATTCTCTCCACTACTCGCTTAGTCTATGAAATGTCACAAAATAGAGAAAAGTTTCCAAGGGGACGTCTTTAAATGTCTTGTTCTGTCAGTCTTAACCCTAAAAATGTTCACTTTATTATGATATAAACCAGAGAAAAACAGGACATTTCCATATTTCCGTACTATTAATGCAATATCAAAATAGTTTGCCAGTATTATCCTGATGATTTACTACAATTAAAGATTTGTCGACCTATTAATAGTAGACTAGTGTTTGCAGCTCGAGTGTAATTGGGTCATGTGTACGGACAGATATAAGGTGCAGGTCGTGTTGTTGTAAGATCTGGATCATTTGAAGAGGAAGACTATGGAGCAAAATGGTTATGCATGGATGAAAACGTAAACATTTTCTTCAAGGAGGAACACCTAACAGTCTTCCACAAAGTTACGGAAAAACCTAGAGGATCCTTAAATCCTCTAAATTTCAGAAAATATTGAAAAATGTCCCTCCCAGTTTCTCAAAGTCCTATAATTTAATATCGTCTTGTATCCGTCTAAAACACAAAGATACTCACTTTAATATGATATAAAACTGAGATGAGCAGGAAACGCCTTATTTGAGAGGTTTAAAGTGGCTTTTATTGACATTTCTGCAACAAACAATTGACTATCAACATATTCTACGGATCGATTAGTCTGTGCAGCTCTATGTAAAGCACTGTATCACATAAATCACTATGGCTAGAATCACCTAATCGGCTTGAATTCTAGCAAATACATATAACGTGCGTTCACTTTGCCTGTGTTTGTTACTAAGAAAACGTGTTGGTGTTGGCATGTGATCATGTGGCAAAGATAGCTCACCGCATGTTTTGACATTTCTGCTCAAATCCAGTTTCTTTAGCGCTGTAAATATCTTATATTCCTCGTTCTGATTCTTCCACGCCTCTGGTTGTAAACATGCGTGTCTCCTGAACGTGACATCCTCTGCTTCACGTGTCAGAAATCAATTAAAGCTAAAACACACAATTATCTTTAATCGTAGTGAATGTGAATAGCGTGGGTTCACTCTCTCTTTGTTTTCCAACTGGTTTAGATCAACTTTAGGCAGTGATCATGTGACTAAGATAGCACAGCTTTTCTTAACACTGTAATATATATGTTTTTACAAGGTGAGCATGGACCTGCTTCTCTTTTCTTGTCTTCCACGCCTCTGGTTGTAAACATGCGTGTCTCTTGAACGTGACATCCTCTGCTACATGTGTCAGAAATCAATTACTTCACTTACTTCTCGTGGTCACGGTTCAAAATCTCTGCAGCTGCTGGTTCCCCATCTCTCCCACCACACACATAGAACATATTTATTTGAGCTGTGCACACTGGAACGTGTATTTTTGATCATTACGGGCGATTATATCAGCGATCTGACGGTGCAGATTCTGGGTGTTTGTGCAGAGGAGGATGAATAATTCACCTGCAGCTGATGAAAGCAGGCCAGAGAGAGGTGGAGTGACCTTGGTTCCCGCTGGCTGCAGGTCACCGTGCCGTTGCTGTGGTAATCATTCACACCAGCCAGATGGCATTTCCGTGGGCGAGCATGAAAAGGACGGGTCAGGGTCTGTCCTGCCGGGCCCGAAAAAACAACTCGGGGCCAAAAACACAACCTGGAGAGAGGAAGAGAGAGAGAGAGAGAGAGAGAGGAAGGGAGAGAACAGAGAGTCTGCAGAGCCAGGTGCATCAAACAGGAAGGAAGTGCACTTTACTGGCAGCTGAAATGTCAAATGTATCATTATTTTATTGCACAACTTGATAAAACGGGAAGAAAAGCAATTCCAGACATCAAGTATTTTGATAATGTTCAGTCGTTACAGTCCATCTTTGTGCAAAAAAGGCATATATGTGTTGAGGTGTGCTATCTGTGTCACATGATCGTGATGATAAAGGAGATTTCTACACTTTAGGAGACGTTTTTGCTGTAATTCAAGGAGAGGTGTCATGGCCATTTCCACTGATCATAGTTCCATTGTTGAGGTCTACTAGAATAGATTTATATTGTGCATTGTTCCAAACTCACATTGGTTTCTCATACAGCATCTCTGTAAACTACGTGTATTCACTGAATTTCACTCTCTGCCTTTAACGGCTCGTTGTAGCTCCAATAGCTCCAGCCCCCACCCTCCCTGTGAGCACAGTGTGCTCTGATTGGTCGGGACGTTGTGAATCGCGCTGAGCTCCGTGGAGGTGTTGTTTCCTTGTTAGCGATACACAGCCAAACTCATCCTGAGCACACACAAAGTCACAGCCGAAGTAAAAACAATAAGTGTGGCTTGATATTGAGTAAGAAAAAGGTTGATAAACGCTGTGAGAATGGGTCTGCAGAGAGAATGGGTCTTCAGAGAGAATGGGTCTGCAGAGAGAATTTCGCCGCGATCCCAACTGTCTGTTATCAGCCTGCAGCCAGGGAGGAGAAATCAGCTGAGCTGCCTGCTCCCTGCACACAGATGTGTGTGTGAGGAAGTCCTTGGATTGGTCAATTTGGACCAATCAGCGGGGGCTTAACGTAACGGCTCCGCGGACGTAACGTAACGGCCCCACGGATTGGTCCATTTGGTTCCGGGTACCGCATGACCGTATCGCGTCATAACTCTGGGCGTGGCTACTGGGTATCCCTATGTAGCGATACCCAGGAAGTAAACAATGGACAATGACGTATCTCCAACGAGGCGTTTTGGGGAGGTATTTTCTGTGTTAGAGTTTTACTCGCTACAGGGTGTACTTTGAGGGTTTGTGACTCTGCACACCGTTTACATGCATACAAACCTTCATAACACACAAGGGGACGGGTGATAACTGGAAAAGCATGACACCTCTCCTTTAAAGCAAATCATACATGCTGAGTTCATTGAGTTCTGACACCTGTAAGATAGAAGATAGTTCACCGTGCATATTTACTGTATTCAAGCCAATTGTTGGCATCTTATATGTAATCATTAAGCGGCCTATTATGTGTACCTCGCAGATTATAATAATCAGTGTTCTTGACAGTGTTTTTATTTAGAGATGCAATGAGATGACAAGTTATCAATAGGTCGATCTGCAAGTGATCGTCATTCATCAGGCAAATATTCCAGAAAATGCCGTTCTTAAAAAGTGAAAAAGTGAACACACGCTGTTTGTATTTGCTTAAATCCATACCAATTGTTGGCATTTCAGTTTATTTAACCGTTATGACTGAGACTTTGTGGAATAATAAATGAATTTCTACAATATTATATATTTTAGTTTACATTTATGAACTAGTTGATTAGCCAAAAAGCATAATCCTTCATGCAAAAATGGCAGAAAATGCTCAAATATGGAAGTTTTGTTCCTGCTTTTCTCTACTTGATCATATCTGAGTGAGTATCGTGTTTTTACGGACAAAACAACATATTTAAAGACATCACGTTGGACTTTGAGACACTGGGATGGACTCTTTTTACATATTCGGACATGTCAAAGATAGAAGGATTCAAAAAAGCATTCTGAGTTTGTGGAAGACCGTTTTTTTTCGTCCTCAAAGATAATTTACTTTTTCCTCCATGCATTTTGTTTTGCTTTGCTTCATTATCTTCCTCCTCAAATGATCCGGATCTTTCCCACCACGACCTGCACTTGACATATTTCCAGACACATGTCAGTAAACATAACCCAATTACAGCTGCAAAGCAGATCATCAGGAAAATACAACTCTTTTGATAATCCATTCATCGTAATATTCCATGCAAAATTGTCTGACAATGTTTTTCCAGTCTCTTGAATATGAACATCTACTTCTATTTGAAATCATTTTAAAGTGAATATTTGTAGGTTGAACTGACATCACAGGATGCTTTGAGAAGTTGCTGTGGTCTTTTTCCACTATGTTCTGTCATTTTATAGACTAAGCGAGTACTGGAGGAACTAGTCTGAACAATATCACCTGGACGACGTGGAAATATATTTGCCCAAATGTTTTAATAATCATTTAATTGTTATATTTGAATGCAGACATGTCAGAAATAGTAGAGACACTACATACTGATATACACCTGAACATCAGCAGGAGAGGACTCTTTAAAGTAGAGACACTACATAGTGATATACACCTGAACATCAGCAGGAGAGGGACTCTTTAAAGTAGAGGCACTACATACTGATATACACCTGAACATCAGCAGGAGAGGACTCTTTAAAGTAGAGACACTACATACTGATATACACCTGAACATCAGCAGGAGAGGACTCTTTAAAGTAGAGACACTACATACTGATATACACCTGAACATCAGCAGGGGAGGGACTCTTTAAAGTAGAGACACTACATAGTGATATACACCTGAACATCAGCAGGAGAGGACTCTTTAAAGTAGAGACACTACATACTGATATACACCTGAACATCAGCAGGAGAGGACTCTTTAAAGTAGAGACACTACATACTGATATACACCTGAACATCAGCAGGAGAGGACTCTTTAAAGTAGAGACACTACATACTGATATACACCTGAACATCAGCAGGAGAGGACTCTTTAAAGTAGAGACACTACATACTGATATACACCTGGACATCAGCAGGAGAGGGACTCTTTAAAGTAGAGACACTACATACTGATATACACCTGAACATCATCAGGAGAGGACTCTTTAAAGTAGAGACACTACATACTGATATACAGCTGAAGATCAGCAGGAGAGGGACTCTTTAAAGTAGAGACACTACATACTGATATACACCTGAACATCAGCAGGAGAGGACTCTTTAAAGTAGAGACACTACATACTGATATACACCTGAACATCAGCAGGAGAGGGACTCTTTAAAGTAGAGACACTACATACTGATATACACCTGAACATCAGCAGGAGAGGACTCTTTAAAGTAGAGACACTGCATACTGATATACACCTGAACATCAGCAGGAGAGGGACTCTTTAAAGTAGAGACACTACATACTGATATACACCTGAACATCAGCAGGAGAGGGACTCTTTAAAGTAGAGACACTACATACTGATATACACCTGAACATCAGCAGGAGAGGGACTCTTTAAAGTAGAGACACTACATACTGATATACACCTGAACATCAGCAGGAGAGGGACTCTTTAAAGTAGAGACACTACATACTGATATACACCTGAACATCATCAGGAGAGGACTTTTTAAAGTAGAGACACTACATACTGATATACACCTGAACATCAGCAGGAGAGGACTCTTTAAAGTAGAGACACTACATACTGATATACACCTGAACATCAGCAGGAGAGGACTCTTTAAAGTAGAGACACTACATACTGATATACACCTGAACATCAGCGGGAGAGGACTCTTTAAAGTAGAGACACTACATACTGATATACACCTGAACATCAGCATGAGAGGACTCTTTAAAGTAGAGACACTACATACTGATATGACAGAATGTGTTCCCTTTAAAGAGGTCATTAAAACACACCAACTTTGACTTTAGAGAAAACTTTGGTTCTTCACTTCCACTAACTTTTATCCCTCTGTTGTTGTTTTTTTTTTTCAAAGCGATGTTGCAACGCTTTGCTCATATGGCGAAATAACGCGCCGCCTATTTGCCACCGTGTCTTCGCCTTGTTTCCAGCCTCTCTCCTCCATGAATCTGAGAGGCGGCGGGGTTTTTAGATCAGGAACAAAAGCTTGTGATTGTACTACATTTAGCATGACTCAGTTGCTCTGGTGTCAGCTCTAATCCGCACACAGAGACAACAGTATTGCCAAACAGTGAAATTGCTTTGCAGCCTGTGAGCCTGCCAGCCTGCTCCGTGTGCCAGCAGCTCCCACACACACACACACACACACACACACACACACACACACACACACACACACACACACACACACACACACACACACACACACACACACACACACACACACACACACACACACACACACACACACACACACACTCCCACACACACACACACACACACACACACACACACACACACACACACACACACACACACACACACACACACACACACACACACACACACACACACACACACACACACACCCCTGCAATCTCAAATTGGCTGTGAAAATCCCCCCCCCTTTCATTCATGCTTTCATATATTTCTTTGCTGATATTGTTAATGTCACATGCATCAGTGTAATCTCATTGTGGTGCACATCTTGTATTCTTTATCCCAACGACTGTATCATTCATTTCACACGCTGCGATATGTATACAAAAAAATACACTGCTCATTATTTCATTCATGTTGTCAGGGGCTTTTTTAAAATGTAAAAAGCTGCTCATCATCATTATCAGCGGCGCTCTGCCTGCCCGTATAAACATTTCTTCCATTATTACCTCCTGTGTGAATCGATGGGTGGGGCATGTCTGTCACATCCTCCGGGTCGCCCCTCTTTGACGGGGACAACAAAGCAAATAAGAAACAGCTCTTACAGGGGGGGGACGATATCTGGGGCAAATTGAGATGTGAAATCCGGGAGCTCTAACCCGCCGGTACATAAAACGAGGCGAACATTAGAGCGCGCGAGCAGTGAAACAGACTTGAGCATTAAGCTGTTTAACCTCTCTGTGTAGCATTAGTGGTAGAGACTTCAAAGCAGATGCTTCGGCAGCGGAAGCAGAATGACAAATGGGTTTAGAGACAGCCGCGGTGAGCATTCTCACAGGAAGACTAGGCCTGTCATTAATGTCAGCTTAATCACTTTGACCTTCCTTCAAGTAGATTTCCATACCTCTCCAATCATTTTGCCGCTGTTTGCAGACTGTGCTGCTGCTTGATAAGGCTGGGAGGATGTTAGCGTCTCTCTTTCAGCACTGCTATACTTGAAATGTCCTGATTATCAAGGGATTGGCTCATGCAAACGGTGAATAAACTTTACTTAAGACGTGCGTTAAGGTTTTATTCTCTCAGATTTGTCACGTGTAAGGCTCTTCATTGATGTTTTTTGAAATATATAACCCTCTACCTGCATTGGAGTGCACTGTTATCAAGAAGACATGCATTTAAGTTTATCAGATCATTTGTCCCGTGTGAGTCTCTTCTTGCAGCGAGATGCAATGGTGGTGAATGAAAACTGCAGAATAACGTAACTTTAGCAAGAAATTTGGTTTAATTTCCCAGATCTTTTTACATGAAAGTCTCCGGCACCACAAGTCAATGGTGGGAGATGCAAACTGTAAAATATGTAACTTTAGCCATCCTTTTAGGTTCAATTGTTCTCAGATTCGTCACGTGTAAGTCTCTTCCTGGACAGCGACGCTATGGTGGTGAATGAAACCTGCAGACATACATTTAGCTTTTATTTTCAGAAGTTTGATCGCAATGGTGGTGAATGCAATATCCTTTAAAACAAACACGTGCACCTGCAGCAGCATCGTGCTCTGTGTCTCAGTTCTCCATCTCCATCTCCATCTCGCTAAATCAGACATTTCAGTCGTTGGTCAGCTTGTAAAATTCTTTACGGGAAGAATGTTATTAATAGGCAATCTTCTTGAGTGACATATAACATGTGGAAAAAACTACATGAGGGTCCAACGCGATGTACTCGAACCAAGAAAGGTCTCTTCAGTTGTTATTAAAACAAAAATAGGCAATTTAAAGATGGAAGTAATCCTTCGCATGTTTGCATTGATTGTTATAAAACCCCCAGTAGAACAAAGTGACATCACTACGTAACACTCGCACTTCTATTGGCTAGCGCTCCAACATATTGTACGTGATAGGCTAAGGGGCGGGACCTCTTTAAGCGGTTGACCAATCACAACAGAGCCTGCCAGCTAACCAATCAGAGCAGACTGGGCTCTGGTTTCAGACAGAGGGTGAAAAGAGGTGCTGCAGCACAGGCAGTATGAGAAAAATAAAGAGCTTTTTGAAGATTAAAGCATGGAGACATGTCCCAGTAGAGACAGGAAATACTGATATGAACCTGGAAATAAGCAATTTATGTCAAACAAAAACGTATTATGCATCCCTAGAATTATATTATATACTACTAGCCTAAGTATTTCTCTTTTTGCAGACATGTTGCCCCCCCGGTAGTTCTTCATATCTAGAGACACCAGATTCCTCATCGCAGCGCTACCTGTAGGCTTTGCTTTGCAGGAGTAAATAACCGGCTTTAACAAAACGTCAGGGACACATGACTGTGGCTCGTCTTCAGGAGGGGAGAGGAGGCTCATGGGTAAAAAAGCTTTGGCCTCTAATACCACAGTGCAGAAAAAACTCTGCTCTGAACAGTGGTCACAAGTATATTTACTCAAGTACCTACTTAGGTAGAACTCTGAGGTATTTCTACTTCAGTATTTTCTTTCTGTGCCACTTTATACTTCCACTCCACTACAGCTAACCAATCAGAGCAGACAGGGCTCTGGTTTCAGACAGAGGGTGAAAAGAGGTGCTGCAGCACAGGCAGTATGAGAAAAATAAAGAGCTTTTTGAACATTAAAGCATGGAGACATGTCCCAGTAGAGACAGAACATACTGATAGGGCCCCTTAAAAATGTGTACAAGTAAAAACTTCTTCTTTCTCTTTTGAGGTAATCCAAAATAAGTAATCAGGTTAAATCACTTTTGTCCACAGGTATCTAGTAATTGTAACAGATTACATGTTTTAAAGTTACCCTCCCAGCCCTGCTTGCTGACATATTGAGCACAGGAGCTTTCTTTTTCATTTCACTCAGCTTACAATGAACCCCCCCCCCCCTCTCTCTCTGTCTCTCTGTATCTGTCAGCTTGTTGTATTTCACTCCTCTATTGTCCATTTCATCTCTGCCTGTTTTTATTTCCCCTCCCTAAATGTGCCGTGCTTCTCCTGCGTGTTTCCTGCCGAGGGTTGTCATGTATCGCGGGGTTATCGCCGTGTGAAGGGTGCTCCTGAGATCAATGCTTCACTTACCTCCTCCAGGGTTTGTCTTGGGGGATCTCAGGCACTCTCATTATGTGCCACAGCTCACAGTGTGTTTACCAGTCTGCAGGAGGAGTAGTGGAGCATTTCGTGGGGCCCATTTGTCCTCATTTAAGTGGGGAAGAAGACCCGGGAAAGACGGCCTCTTGGTGGTCTTTTGAGCATTAAAGCAGCATTTGTTATCACCAAGCAGATGTGCTCTTATTTATCAAAATAATACAAAAGGTGTGTTATAGCGACGGCAGATGGATCAGGCGTGTTGTGTTAGCCGCTCTCTGTGCAGCTGCTCCCCCCACACAGTTAATTACTCTCTTATTCATCCCCAACAATGGGAGGGGATGGAATAAATCTGCACTCGCGCTTCTTCACCGGGAAAAAAAAAGGTGCAGACTGGGACCCTAAAGCGAGCGAGTGGCTTCAAGAGGTACAGTTTATCATTTTTAATGGAGAGGAACAGGAAGTGGAGACGTGAAGCTGGGCTCTGTGATTTATACACCGCCTCAGTCGGGGGCGGGGGGGGGGGGGGGGGGGGGAAGTCTGTCTCCCTGTCCACACCTCTGCCTCTGCAGCCGCTTCGGAACGAATATCTTTGGCGTTTTTGTCTCCAACACCACCGAAATACACGGAGGCTCTGCGGGGGAATAACACATCAGAATGAGCCTACCTAGCCATGAGAGTTTGGATTATTAACGTCAGTAGTTATATACGTCAACACACACAGAGTAATGCTATACATGACATGTCCTGATACTAAAGGATTGAGCTCATGCAAACTGCAGAATAATGTGACTTTAGCCATGCATTTAGGTTTTATATTCCCATGTTTTAGAAATGCAAGTCATTAAGATATCTCCATGCAATGTTGGTGAATGCAAACTGACACAATTGTAACTTAAAATGTGCATTTAGGTTTTATTTTTTCAGATGTTGCACTTGTTAAGTCTCTGCCTGCAGCGGGATGCAATGTTGGTGAATGTTGCTGCAAAAACACCAACTTTATCCATGCATTAATCCATGTTTTTTTTAAATATAAGTCTCTGAGTTTTCTTTCAAATCTCTCGTGGATGCAATTTGCCAAATGTTATAACTAAAGACGTGCATTTCGGTTTTATTTTTCTAGATTTCTTGCGTCTCTTTCTGCACTGCGATGCAATGTTGGGGAATGCAATCTCCTTTTAAAAAACGTACACCTGCAGCAGCTTCATGTTCCTATATCTCTGTTCTGCATCTCTACCTCGCTAAATCAGAAACTTCAGTCGCTTGTTGACTCATACTAAATCTTTACATAATTATCTTTGTCTAACTTTTTGGCATTTTCATCTCCAAGACTACCAGAAAACACTGTGTCGCAGAAAATCTACAGAAATAATGGGACAATGTGCCGACCCATAGCCATCAGATTTTGGATTATTAGCGTATTTGCTAGTGTTTAGTAGTTTCAGTATCATGCACAAATCAGTCTGCAAGCCTCTCAGTTTATCTGCTTTTCCCTGAAAAGTCTAATTTAGCCGTGCCTCCATTGTCACGTACAATCTTTGGTGTTTTCGTCTCCAAAAAAAACCAAGATACACTGTATCGGTGAATATCTAAGGAAATAAAAGGAAAATGTGTGTACTTAAAGGTGGGGTAGGTAAGTTTGAGAAACCGGCTCGAGATACACTTTTTGTTATATTCCATGGAATGCTCTTAACATCCCGATAGCAATGAATATCTGAAGTGCTTTGACAAAAAATCCATAAAAAATGTCATCTGTGGAAGCCGTGGTACTGTAAAAAGCACGACCAATCATCTGAGCCGGCCCGGCTAAAATAACTGGATGGCCTACCTGCCTGTCAGCCTTCCATCTGTGCACAAACTTATCTCGTGCCCTCATTGGTCATGTGCGCGTTCGTGTGTGTTGGAGGAGGGGCTCTGTAAGGAAGTGGCAGATTTTCTCCGGTTGTGTATTTTCAAATTCTAGCGATCTCGAGCCGGTTTCTCAAACTTACCTACCCTACCTTTAACCATGAGATTTCTGATTATTGATGTAAATGTTTTTATATTTGAACATATATTGTAATTTCTGGTGGGTAGGAGGTCGAGTACCATGCAAAAATCACTCTGCATGCCTCTCATATTGTAAAATGTTTGATGTTGTTCTCTCCAAAACTCCCAACACACTGTGTCTGAGGCTCGTCAGGGTTATAACACAGCATGTATTTGCCTACCTGACCATGAGATTCTGGATGACTAATGTCAGAAATCATATATATTAACACATGAAGTGCACTTGCTGCTGAAGTATCATGCAAAAATCACTCTGCATGCCTCTTAGTTCATCTGAAAACCCGAGAATGGCCGTGCCTCCAAAACGTACAAATTACACAGTGTCGGATATCAGATAACAGGAACATTTGCCAACCTAACTATGAGATTTAAGATTGTTAATGTCAGTAATTACATAAGTTAACATATACAGTGTAATTGCTAGTGTTTAGTAGGTGTAGTATAATGCAAAATTCACTCTGCATGTCTCTACGTTCATCCGTTTGTTCCTGAAAAGCAGAATGTTGCCATTTTTAGTTTTTTCGTCTCCAACACCCCCAAAATACACCGTGTCGGTTGCTCTCCAGGGAAATAACAGGAGAATTTGCCCACCTGACCATGAGATCTTGGATCATCAATGTCATTAATTATATAGTATGTTAACATAAACAGTACAACGGCATTTCTGGTGTTCAGAAGGTCTAGTATCATTCACAAATCACTCTGCATGCCTCTTATGTCATGTGTTTCCAAACCTAAAAAGGCCAATGATAACCCTTGGATTGTCATCGTACCATTTCTGGTGTTTCCGTCTCCAAAACCACCAAAACACACAGTGTCAGAGAATATCTATTGGGATTTAATGTCAGTTCTCATATAAATGCGTATTTGCTAATGCAGTATCATGCTAATATCACTCTGCATGCCTCTCACTTTATCAGTTTTTCCCTGAAAAGCCGAGTTTTGTCCGTGCCTCCGCTGTCACCTGTTCATTTACTGTGGCGCTGGAGGGCATCGGGTATCGATCCGGTTTGTGACTGTGTTAGCTGCTCCGCCGGTGTGTAATAAAGGCCTTCAGGCTATCCTGTCTCTCCCTTCAGTCTCACGAGTGCTTTCCAGACCTTGTAATCTTAATTAAATATGCAACTTCTGATCGCAACGGGGTCACTGTCTTTCGCATTTAAATGCCGATAGGAAAATCTGAAAGAACAAAGAGGTTTTCAATTTCCCTCGTTAGCCTCCTGCTGCATTCCCCCTATAGTTTTTTTTGCTCCTCCAGAAGAATTTTTATGATATTTCCCTCCCCTCCCTTCCCCTCTCTCCTCGCAGTTTTCCCCAGACAGGTTCCTCAGTGTTTTAGAGGGGATGGATTTAATTGCTCTGTGGGGATTGGTTGGCTGTGCCGGGCTCGGCTGTTTAATTAGTGTACCCTGCCGGGATTGGTTTAATGCTTCATGATCTTGAAATTGTCTGATTGTTCAGCCCTCTGGGGACTCTCTCTGCCTACGTAGGCCAGCAGGTTTAGCTAAACATCGCTCCGGGCTGCTGCTGAACGCTTGAGAGGAGGAAGAGGAGGAGGAGGAGGAGGAATTTGGTGCTGGCTGTGGTGTTTAGGGGGTTAACTTATATCACAAAACATCATACATGAGAAGTGGAAGGTGTTTTCTGCAGGAATGTTTCTCCTCACATGAAAATAGATCCTATTGATTATTAATGCAGTGCCAATATTTAATCTGTGACTCAAGTGTTTCTTTGTGATAAGAAAGCGTGTGATACTGCATGGAGTTTGCTCTATAAGTTTCATCACTGCTGGAAGTATATTTACTTAAGTACTATTTTGACATACTTGTACCTGAGTATTTCCATTGTATGTACTGTTACGTTTGATATGCATTCAGCGGATCAAACCTCGACTGAAAGAGGCCCTTTTAGGCTTTTCGTTGGTTTTCCATTTCCTGTAGTGTGTTTAGATTTTGTTGAAGTTGAAACTCCTTCATTGGACTGCTTTGTTTACTTCAGGAACATTATGACATCACTATGTACAATGTAGGCATGAGTACAAATATGAACCTGAAAATTAGCATTATATGTCCCCTTTAAAATAAACTTCTACTTTACTCTAATATACAATTTGATGCCACTTTATACTTCTACTCCACTACATTTTAGAGGGAAATATTGTACCTTTTACTACATTTATTTGACAGACATAGATACTTTTTACATATAAAAACACATTATATGCTTATATGATATAATGCAGTGCTGTATTGCTAATCAACAACATTTCTAAAATGTACTCGTACTTAATTAAAATGCTCTTACATGTAATTGTTGGTGATAAAACAGGATAATACAATATTCTATAATAATAATATAATGATGATAAAAAGCCCTTATGTGCGTAAGTACTTTTTCTTTAAGTACATTTAGCTGATTGATACTTATAGGACTTTGAGTTGTAATGGAATATTTTAGGACCATAGTATTTCTACTTGTACTTAAGTAAATAATTACTTCTTCCACGTCCTTCTCATTTCTATTTTGCATCTCAAGCATCTTTCGCTCGTTCTGAATGTCTCCGCAGCGTCGAGGCCAGCCGGATCATTTCCTCTCCAGATCTCTGAATGATGTGTTTGGTCACCTTGAGTGAGAGGAGCTTGGGGGGGGGGGGATTACTTTTGTGTAAATGGGGGGAGTGTCCCTCCTGTAGCCTTCCAGCAGACGCCCTTGGTTTGCTTCAATCACGGCGACGATGTTGACCTCAGCGGTAAATGTGCCCATCCTGGTCAGATATACTGAAGGCTGAACTCATCAGACTCATCGAGCACACTCTCAGAGAAGTCAACCTTCAAGTGCATAACTCTCAAGTGGATGATAATAATAATAAGAATACCTTACTCTGCCTGGACTCTGTAATGTTTTCCAGTGAAATTAGTTATGTTGTTGCTTGAGCCAGTTTGGTTTATTTATTTATTTGTTTTGGTTTATTGCCAAACATTAGCCACCTTTAGCTTAGCGGTGGTGACGTGAAGTCATGTGATCGTGCTGTAGTTCCTCTATAGCCCAACATTAGCCACCTTTAGCTTAGCGGTGGTGACGTGAAGTCATGTGATCGTGCTGTAGTTCCTTTATAGCCCATTATTAGCCACCTTTAGCTTAGCGGTGGTGACGTGAAGTCATGTGACCGTGCTGTAGTTCCTTTATAGCCCAACATTCAAAAATCATAAAGTGTTGTTAATATGTGAAGATTATCCTGCTGAACTAAACGTGTAAGTATCATAAACGTTTGTTTGAAATAGAGAGCGTCAGAAAATAAAACCCTCTCTTTTCCTCCGTACCCAAATCTCTAAAAATGGGGCTGCAACGGAGCTGATCCAGATTTGCGTCCGATATGACGTAATATCTGAAATGTGGACCCACGGCCCTATCAGAAACGTTGCTATCAGAAACAATGCCCGACTGTTTTGGACGTAATATGGTCGGTGTTTACATTAGCATCGCTAACACTCAGAGCTAACCTGTACTGGAGAGCATGTGTGTGAAGAAGCAGGAAATAAAAAGGAACTCACCTTGTGGTATAACCAGCAAGAGAGAAAGCCTTTGAGCTCCATACTGTTTCAGAAAAAATCCTTGATAATCCATGATATGGCATTTCATCACAGCAGTATTTATTTTAGACAGTAGCTGCCGGGTCCTGCATGAGCTCAGACCCCTCCTTTTTTCTTTTTTATCAATTATTTTCTTTTTTAAAGCTTTATACCCCAAATCAGCACTTTTGAAACAGGAAGTGAAATAGAGGGATATGAGGCATGGCTAGAATGGGTGATCTGTTTGGTATTTTGAGCAAAACACTTAATAGACATGTATTTTATATATTTGTATATATCGGAGACCTATGCTATTGCCTAAAATAGCATTTATAAATAAATAAACTTGATGATAGGTGACCTTTAATACAAAATGTGCACATGTAATTATACTTACAAAGCCACATCAAAATGTATTTGTGTGCTCATGTTATAGCTACTTTGTGATCTTGATGCTACTTCTGCAATATCTTCTAGTCTCGCCATGAACTGTTGTCACCCCGTTAGCATCTGACATTAGCATCCCTCTATTCTCGGTGCTGGCCGGGCAGATTCTTGATTCCTGATTTGAACTATAGTTTTTAAGGGCGAGAGCCAACATCGCTGCAGTGGTAAACGAAAAACTAAAACACCTCAAAGGGGTTTATGTGTGCTGCTGCAACAATTAGCACATTTTTGTCTCTATGAAGAACCCTTCAGTTGTGCCCTCATGTTTTCTGCTTTTGTTGCACCGAGGGGGTCATTTTCTTTCTTCCTCACCTCCTCAGAGACCGCGGGAGGATGCACATGATCACCAAGGTGATAGATCACATGGTAACTCCCAAATGAGAGTCGCACCCTGAGCCTCCCCCTGTTCTCCCTGGGGAAGGATGCCCTGATTACTGAGAGACTGTGTGCTGTGTGGAGGACCCTCTCCAGCTGCTGGGGGTGTTTGTGCGGTGATGATAAGAGTTGTGAGTAATCAGAGTGGGGTTGTGTAGACAATCTTTTAATAGAGTCTAGTTGCAAGCAGTGTGAACCCTGAAATGTTGAGTACCCCAAAGTTTTATGTTAGAAATGTACAGTACGAGTCCCCAGCACATATAAACTGCCAGATGCTAATTTGCATTTGTTGGGAAATTGGTATTGATTGGATGTGATTTTAACAGTTGTATTTGACACATTTTTAGATATGGCAAGGATGTTTTAAACACAAGTCCTCATCCTCATTATTTCCTAAGTATTAGGATAAACCCCTTAAGATGCACCATCTCTTTTTCAAGGATGTCGCGACAAAAGCAACGTCATGTTAAAAAAAACTCTTAGCAGTGGTGACGTGAAGTCATGTGACCGTGCTGTAGTTCCTTCTATCGATCATAAATCTATCGATTAGATTTATGATTCGAAAAGGTTAAAAGTAGAGTAGACATGTGGAGATTATCCGACTGAACAAAACATGATCCATCTCTTAAATGTGTGTCAACCACAGACCTTATTTCGAGCTATTTTCCAAAATCCTATGGAGAAATTGCATTGCTTTTTTGTCGAGGGAACCGGAAGGTACCCATGCGCAGCTTACTTCCGGGTTTTAGGACGCGCCGTCACTGCACCACTCTATAGCCCAACATTAGCCACCTTTAGCTTAGCGGTGGTGACGTGAAGTCATGTGACCGTGCTGTAGTTCCTTTATAGCCCAACGTTAGCCGCCTTTAGCTTAGCGGTGGTGACGTGAAGTCATGTGACCGTGCTGTAGTTCCTTTATAGCCCAACGTTAACCGCCTTTAGCTTAGCGGTGGTGACGAGAAGTCATGTGACGTGCTGTAGTTCCTTTATAGCCCAACATTAGCCACCTTTAGCTTAGCGGTGGTGACGTGAAGTCATGTGACCGTGCTGTAGTTCCTTTATAGCCTAACGTTAGCTTTTTACTTCAAAAATCATAAAGTGCTGTTAATGTGTGGAGATTATCCTGCTAAACAAAACGTGTAAGTATCATAAACGTTTGTTTGCCACAGAGATTATTTTCTGCAATATTTCATTCATAGGGACATTTTTGTCTTTTTGGAAGTTTAACCTCAACTCTAATAAGTCTATTAAAAACTGTGGTGCCAAAATAAAAATACTCAGACTTCTTTTGATTAGTTTAATTAACAAGTCACCAAAAAAATAAACACAACACCAAAATCACACTGACCCAAAAACCAAATGAAATAGATGCTCCCTGATAAACTCAAACACTTACATATATCAGCAGGCCTCCTGAAACAGTTCGACATGTCTTTGGGAAAGTCCTCCAGTTCTGTCTTTAATGGTTAACCTGGCCAACAACCATCTGAGAGGCCTTCACTGGAAACAGTTTGGGGAAAAGATACAGGTACTTTAAAAAAGTGGAATGTCTTCAAGATCTTGGATTTGCACAATCAAATGTCCTTGATCGACCGTTATCGTCTGTGTCTGTTGTTCAACAGTCACAGAGACCTTCACTGGTAACACCTTAAGTGTGTGTAGATCCCAATTGCCAATGTATGGAAACAGTCTCTCAGTGAAAGTGTGTGTGAAGGTGTGTATGTGTGTGTTAGTGTCAGGATCAGAGAACGACAGCTTTCCTCTGTTCCAGTCCAGATCCACTCTGACCCTCTGGAGCTTCTTCTGCAGGCTGAGAGGAATTCCTGGACATGATGGTGACCGTGCTGAGTATTCAGCTCCATTAGACAGTATTCTCCATAATCCAGACAGTATGAATCCCTTCCTCTGGACAGACTCTGCTAACACACCCACTCCCCATGCTGCACTGTCTGTAACCTGGACATCCCAGCTGTGAGTCCCTGAGTTAAAGCCCTCAGAGCCCAGGACAGAGTAGTTATCAAACCTCTCTGGATTATCAGGAAGTTCCTGTTCGTCTCCTCCTCGTGTCACACTGGTCAGATCTTCAGACAGGATGAGGTCTGGATGAGCAGTGTTTGGGTCCAGGATGAGAGGAGAGTAGGACACCATGTCCTTCATCTTGCTCCAGATGTTGAAGCTGAGGTTGCCCAGGTGTTTGGCCTGGTCTATCAGAGCTCCTGAGGGCAGCTGTGGATCCTCCAGCAGGGGGCGCTGCAGCCTCTCCACTGCAGCCTTGTAATTGTGCAGGAAGGAGACGTCTTCAGCTCTCAGATCCTCCTCTGTGGCTCTGACTGTGTGTGAAAGAGCTGCTATCTCTCTGCTCACAGCCTCCATCTTCTCCTCCATCATCCTCCTCTTCTGCTCCTCTTCGTCCCTCAGTGCAGCCATCCTGGCCTCCTCTTCCTCTTCTTGAAACTGGTGAAGCTTCTTAAACTGCTTCTTAATCTGCGTCGCTGTGCGTCGAGCCTGGACCTTCAGGTGTCCTGCTGTGTGAGCACACTCCACTTTAACTTCTTCAAAAGTCTCTAACTTCTTCTTGAAGGGCTGCAGAGTTTCCTGAAGCTCCTCTCTGAGATCCTGAGCAGCTTCATCGATGGGTTTGAAACTGTGTTTTTTGTGGATCTTTGAATCTCTGCAGACGACACACACTGGCTGCTGATGGTCCAGACAGAAGAGTTTGAGTTTCTCAGAGTGCAGACTGCAGAGAGCCTCTGAAGATCTCTGACTTCTCTCCTGTAGGAAACTCTCACACAGGTTCTTTAACACCAGGTTACAGGGAGGTTCATAAACTGAAGATCTCTTACAAAGTGGACACTCTTTGATGACTTTCTCCGTCAACCAGTTCTGCAGACAGGCTCGACAGAAGCTGTGGCTGCATGACAGGACCACAGGATCTTTAAAGATGTCATGGCAGATAGCACAGCAGAGATCTTCCTCTAATCTGGAAGCCATGTTGTCTGTAAGTGAAGCAGTAAACTCAGCAGCAGCCGCTCCCTGTTCCCTGAGACTTCCTCTCACTTTGAGTCTTTGTCCTGGTAAAACTCTCAGTGTGTGGATTCAGGCAGCTGCTTGAAGTGGAAGGTATCCCAGTATTCCCTCCTGTGGACGTCCCCAAGTTGTTTCTGGTGTAAAGTTGAATCTTACCGTCCGTCTCTCTGTGGTGTGTGTGTGTGTGTGTGTGTGTGGTGTGTGTGTGTGTGTGTGTGTGTGTGTGTGTGTGTGTGTGTGTGTGTGTGTGTGTGTGTGTGTGTGTGTGTGTGTGTGTGTGTGTGTGTGTGTGTGTGTGTGTGTGTGTGTGTGTGTGTGTGTGTGTGTTGTGTGTGTGTGTGTGTGTGTGTGTGTGTGTGTGTGTGTGTGTGTGTGTGTGTGTGTGTCGTCTCAGCGAGGCAGAATAACAACCTGATTCCTGGTTTATCTCAGGTGAGTCAGGTGATAGGTGGAGCTTCACCGTGACAGTTCATCAGGTTGAGTTTCATTCCAAACGGATGAATCATACTGTGTTCTCATTATGCTTCGCTTGCTGTAGGGCGCGTCCACATTGGTGTGTTACGTCTTGTCACTGTCAGTAAGAGAGTTATTGCTATTACTTTGCACAGCGTCTCCAGCTTTACCAACCTTTCCTTGCCAGATAAATTAGTTTTAAGCGTTTTAATTAACTGTTATTAAGTTTAACAGTTTATCAGGTGAGAAGCAAACTATTTCATATACCGATTTATCCCAAAAACATATTTGAGAATCTACAGAGATGTTTGTAGTTGTGAGGAACTTCCTGTCTGCTTATTTAAATTAGACGTCAACATGTTTTTATAACTACTCTCACTGCCTGAACGTAGACAATGGTTTGCACTTAAAGTCAATCCATAGGCTGTTAAATAATAATTCAAATGTACATCACAAAAAGCACACATTTGACGATAGCTAGCTATATAGCTTACATTTGCTAAATAGCTAGTTAGATGGGTAGCTAAGGTAGGCTAGCTAACAAGGTAGATGGATAGTGAATGTTAGCTAGCTGTATTTAAAGATATCTGTCTAATCTGTGTGTCTGTCTATCGCTAGCTTGTTAGATGGGTGGCTAAGGTAGGCTAGCTAACAAGGTAGATAGACAGCAAATATCAGCTAGCTGTATTTATTGATATCTGTCTGATATTTTATAGCCCAACATTAGCCACCTTTAGCTTAGTGGTGGTGACTTGAAGTCATGTGACCGTTCTGTAGTTCCTTTATAGCCCAACATTAGCCACCTTTACGGGCCGTCTCCACAGCAGCGTTAAAAAAATCTTGGAGGTGGGCGTATCTGAAGCTTGAGGATTTTTTGCGAGCAACCAATCACATGAATCTCCCGCCCGGGACATACGAAGCAAAAAAGCCTGAAGTAAACTGGATATAAACTCCCCAAAACAGGCGAAAACCTACCACTGTCTTTGCCACCTCCCTCCATGCCTGGCTCCTCCGGTTTATATCCCGGTAGGTCTGGTCATAAAGCACCGGCTGATTGATTCGCTACCGCTAATTTCTCCTCCATTTTTTGGAATATGAGGAAATGATCTGCGGTATGTCTCTCCCAGCATACACGCCGTTTGATTGGCTAGAGCAGGGGTGTCAAACTCAAGGCCCGGGGGCCAAATCCGGCCCGCGACCTAATTTTATGTGGCCCGCAAGAGCTTGCAAAGAATATAATATACAATACAATTGGTGTAATTGTTGAATATTTACTTTCAATTATTTGCCCTAGACTTCTGCTTTCAGACGTAGTTATTTAGGAAGATATTAACAGAACTGATAATAATCCAATGCAGGGCCAACAATGTAATATAATACATTATTTAATATATATTATATATTTGAATATGTATATTTATATATAATTAAAATTACAACCGGCCCTTTGAGTGCAACCATAATGCTGATGTGGCCCGGGATGAAATTGAGTTTGACACCCCTGGGCTAGAGCTTGAACTGCCAGATTTGCGTACACGGGATTTGATTGGCTGCCGCTTCCACCTCAGCTTCAAAAGTTGAACATTGTTCAACTTTGAATCTTGAAAATCCTGAGAATCTCCGCTCGCCTGCCCACAATGCATTCCGGCGAAAAGTGAGGGAAAGTGACGTCACCCCATTCAAAGTGAATGGGCAGAAGCGTTTCAAGATTTTTTAACGCTGCTGTGGAGACGGCCCGTTAGCGTAGCGGTGGTGACGTGAAGTCATGTGACCGTTCTGTAGTTCCTTTATAGCCCAACATTAGCCACCTTTAGCTTAGTGGTGGTGATGTGAAGTCATGTGACCGTTCTGTAGTTCCTTTATAGCCCAACATTAGCCACCTTTAGCGTAGCGGTGGTGACGTGAAGTCATGTGACCGTGCTGTAGTTCCTTTATAGCCCAACATTAGCCACCTTTAGCTTAGTGGTGGTGACGTGAAGTCATGTGACCGTGCTGTAGTTCCTTTATAGCCCAACATTAGCCACCTTTAGCTTAGTGGTGGTGACGTGAAGTCATGTGACCGTGCTGTAGTTCCTGTATAGCCCAACATTAGCTTTTAAAATCACAAAGTGGATAATATGTGGAGATTATCCTGCCGAACAAAATGTATAAATATCATAAAGTTTGTTTGCCATAGAGATCCTTTTTCTGCAATAATCCAAAATCAAATGGAAAATCAGCCCACACAAAAAGACGCCATCACTGTAATATTGTTTTCTGTTATGTTTAAGGGTCAATTGTGCATCCTGCTCAAAGTCAACAAGCCCCCAGATTTAATATTGCAGGGCTTGTTCTCCTCTAGAATATTATTGCATCCCCCCTCCGCCTTTTGGGCAGGGTGTGAGTCCAGCGTCCGTCTAGACGTGCGGCATCATTAACCCTCCGTGACCTCCCCCCCCCCCGATGAATTCGCTCTCACTTCCCCCTTTCAGCTGGAGCGTTAGCGGCCCTCCATCCGTCCGCTGGGACTGCTTTCTGTCCCCAGAGTCAGAACTAAACATGGAGAAGCAGCTTTCAGTTATTATGCTCCAAATATCTGGAACAAACTACCAGAAACATGCAGGTCCGCTGCAACTATAAAGAAAGCGTAATTAGACAGTATGAAGTTGACTTTTGATTGTGTTCTGGTTTTATGTTTCAGTATTTGGAAGCAACTGTGACTGAGAGAATATTGCTTTTATTTTTACTTTTTTATGGTTATTTCATTTTCTTCTTTTTTTTAAGAAGGGGCAGGTAAAATAAGATGTTCTTCTCCCTGCTCCTTTCCACTGTGCGCTATAAAAATAAAATAAAAACAGCTTAAGTGTACATGTTTTGTCTTAATGCTCTTAAGACTGTTAAACACCTGAACTGTTGAAAGAACATCCATAGCATTCATCTGTAACTTATATCAATATTCCAATTACTTGTAGACTATTCTGCACTATTTCTATTATATTATATTTGATTGTATTTACTTGCACTATAATCAGTTGTATTGTGTTGCACTGTTAGAGGAGCCTGTGACATAAGATTTTCATTGATATAACTACACTGTAGCTATGCACAAAAGGTTCAAGGTTAGTTTATTTGTATGTTAAACACCTGAACTAAGAACATCCATAACATTCACCTGTTTGCAACTTAGAAATTATTTATCACTTGTATAGACTCTTACTTCTATTCTATTTGATTGTATTTACTTGCACTTTATTGTGTTGCACTGTTGGAGGAGCCTGTGACCTAAGATTTTCATTGTCATAACTACACTGTAGCTATGCACACATGACAATGAAAGCCTTGAATCTTGAAATAAACTTGCCTCTCCTTGCCTTGTGAGCCGGAGCTCCACCCCAGCGGCCATTAGAGCCACTCGCCTCCACCGGCAGGCATTAAGAGGCCGAGTGTCCGGAGCCGCTCTCAGACTGCTGAATAATTCACGCCGTCTGGGCTCTGTCTGGTCCCTGGGTTTCAGGGGGGGTGCAGGGTGGGTGGAGGTGCAGGGGTTAATAACAGGTCTGCCTCTGTGTCAGCAGCTGCTCCACCCCCCCCCCAACACACAACCCCACCCAGACCTATGAAAGAAGCCTATTCAGTTGATTAGATTTTTCAAAATGGATCAATTTTTAATCAGCGGAGCATCTGACTACGCTCAATAGCGTTGTCGCTGGGAAGACAGTCGCTGGACGGCCGTCTTTATTTACAGGAATGTTTGTTTTTTTACTGTATGCAGATGGGGAGGCAGGAAATGGCCGCAGCACTGCAGAACCTGAACTCACCGTGCATTTATTTTTATGTAAATAGTACTTTGAGCATTAGGAAAAGTGCTATTATTTATGAACCTAGTGATAAATACACAACTAGTGACAACATTGAGTTTATCCTTAACTCTCCACTAGTGTGTGTGTGTGTGTGTGTGTGTGTGTGTGTGTGTGTGTGTATGTGTGTGTGTGTGTGTGTGTGTGTGTGGCAGGAAGTACTCAGATACAAGAAGTATGGAAAAGCTCATCATAATTGTACTTCAGTTAATTCCACCACAACCACCAAGGGTGCAGCAAATCAAGCGCTCCCTAATTTTGAATATTTATCAGAAATGTGGATAATGTCTTTTCACCTGCAGGAGTAGGAGTTAGGAGAAAACAAAGTATCTGTGCTGCCATCACCATCAAGATTTCATTGTACTGTGGGGGACCCTGACATGTTAAATAACGACGAGCTCATAAACTTAATGTTCAGAAACTCTCCGCAACCGCAGACGACTTCTCGTTAAGACTCGACACGTAGGAAGAATTATTAATCCTTCAGATTTCTGCACATCTGCTCCTTAAACGGCAACTTTTTATTTGTGTAACCACTTAGAGGAGCCTTCAGTATGTGAGAGACTTTATTTCATATTATTGATGTCACATTGCACTGTTATATCTTCAAATAAAAAGCCATAATACTGTATGTCTTTTATCGTAAATGACATACGGTAGGAGCATAAAATCCACAGTGTCCTTTTCAAACAGTGAAATGTTTCAGTAAACAAGGTCAAATGCTGCGGTGTGGAGAGAAATCAATAATGTTCTGTCCTGACGGGGTTAAATCAATATATCCAAGTCAAAATGATCAATCTTTTTTTTTCTATTTTACTGGAAAGATTCCCCCTCAGCAAAGACAGATGCATTATTGGTTTCACACAAAAGATAAAAAAAACACACATTCATAATGGCTACACACTTTAAAGGTCCCCTATTATGCAAAATCCCCTACTTCATGTCTCTTCTACATCAACATGTGTCCCCTCTTCTTCATGTCTCTTCTACATCAACATGTGTCCCCTCTTCTTCATGTCTCTTCTACATCAACATGTGTCCCCTCTTCTTCATGTCTCTTCTACATCAACATGTGTCCCCTCTTCTTCATGTCTCTTCTACATCAACATGTGTCCCCTCTTCTTCATGTCTCTTCTACATCAACATGTGTCCCCTCTTCTTCATGTCTCTTCTACATCAACATGTGTCCCCTCTTCTTCATGTCTCTTCTACATCAACATGTGTCCCCTCTTCTTCATGTCTCTTCTACATCAACATGTGTCCCCTCTTCTTCATGTCTCTTCTACATCAACATGTGTCCCCTCTTCTTCATGTCTCTTCTACATCAACATGTGTCCCCTCTTCTTCATGTCTCTTCTACATCAACATGTGTCCCCTCTTCTTCATGTCTCTTCTACATCAACATGTGTCCCCTCTGTGTAAAGAGACTCTGAAAGTTTCAGGAACAACGATTCTCTCTCTTTTTGTCCTGATCCATTTCTATAAAAACCTGTCTGAAAATGAGCTGATCAGATTTTGTCCACTTTATGATGTCATAACGATGTTTTGGCTTGTGTAACCATTAGCCAATCACCAACCAAGGTAACACCCCCCCCCCCTCCACCTTATCACCTGAATCTCCTCCTACATTGTGTTTTTTTTAAACCAATCGCATCGCAGAGGGGCGTGGCCAGCAGCAGCTCATTAGCATTTAAAGCTACAGACACAGAATCAGCACTTCAAAATCTTAACAAAGCGCTTTTACCAAACAAAGAGCAGGTTTGACTTGCAGCTACTGATATATAATATATAATATGTTATATATTTATATAAATATTCCAATAATGTTCTGCAATTTATTATATTAGCCAAAACTGAGATCCATTTTGTTATACTCAATCCAAGAAGATGTCTTAAAAGTCAGTCAAAAACCCCCAAAATATTCAATTTAATATTATATGAAACAAACACAAACGCAGAAAATCACCATATTTGAGGCTAAAAGAGCATTTTTTGAGAATTTGCATGAAAAATGTATTTGATTATTAAAAATAGTAGGTGTTTTGATAAAAAAAAAGAATTAATTAATCATCTTATCCTTTGGTTTCAGTTTCAATTGGCCATCTTGGTCTTTTTCTAAATGTGTGTAAAAGATCTGACTCTATTTTCAGACACAAACGAGCAGAATAAATCCAGACAAAGCCTGAGTGCACGGATCCCTGATAAGAACAGTATAATATTTGTGTTTATGCTGCTTTTTTTTAAAACAAATTCCCGAGCACTCATGAGAGATAAAAGACTGAGACGATGACAGATCAATAAAACACAAGGACACGGAGGCAGCCATGAGAAAACTGAAATACGATAAACAGAAGAAAAGACAATACACTGCACTCAGGAAATGCATGAAAATAAAGATAAAAAAGTGAAGTTTTAAAAGGTCCTCAGAAGGACCATTTTTTTTTTTTAAAGGGCCCATGTCATGCTTTTCCGGTTATCAACCGTCCCGTTGTGTGTTATGAAGGTTTTAATGCATGTAAACGGTGTGCAGAGTCACACACCCTCAAAGTCCACCCTGTAGCGAGTAAAACTCTAACACAGAAAAGACCTGTCTATGCTGCCCCAGAACGCCTCGTTGGAGACTTCTCTTTTTCCATTGTTTACTTCCTGGGTACTGTGACGTGTGAACACCCAAATCAACAACAAATGGACCAATCCGCGGAGCACCTCACACACCAGGATCCCTTGGCTAACTAACAGGGAGTCCCCATTGACTTGCATAGAGCTCCCTGAACGCTGGTAATAGACGAGTTGGGATGGCGGAGAAATGCTCTCCGCAGACCCATTCTCACAGCGTTATAAACCTTTTTCTTACTCAATATCAAGCCACACTTATTGTTTTTACTTCGGCTGTGAGTGTTTGTGTGTGCTCAGGATGAGTTTCGCTTGTTCTCGCTGTATCGCCGACCCGGAAGCCTGTCCGCTCCTCGCAGCAGCGAGCCTCGTAACGTCCCGACCAATCAGAGCACAGTGGGCTCACAGGAAGGGGACAGCAGGAGCTCCAACAAGCCGTGTAGGACAGAGAGTGAATACACATACTATACAAAGATGCTGTATGAGAAACCAATGTGAGTTTGGAACATTGAACAATGTAAATCTATTCTAGTAGACCTCAACAATGGAATTAGGATCAGTAGAAATGGCCATGACATGGGACCTTTAAAGAAAAGACCTCAAAGCTGTGAAAAACAGACATAAAACAAAAACCCATGAAAAAAACACACACTATTTAACATCAAACAGCACAAAGCCAGTTTAACTAAGTGAATATTTCCCATTTTCAGTACATACATGCATATTTCAGACTCTTACAGTTAGATGTATAAAAACTGGGTTTATGAGTAATGACACTTTAAATGATGCATTTATTGACATAACGACCCGGCAGATGACACCGCCTTGAATTAATGACGTTTTGACCCTGAGATATAATGACATGTTTGCATATTGATAAAATGGCATTAGTGTGGCATCATGGGATATTGACAGGTAGACATGTTACATATGGTTTCTTAATACCAGTGTGATTACTTCCTCTTGTTTCTGTTACATAGCAGCTATAAGTAGACTGGTAGATGAAGGCTCGGTTGCTAATTACAATATAATTTATACTCATATTGGCTTAAAGTGTCAGACTGAAAATCTGCAAAAAGAAATCCTGTTACTATTCGTCTCCCTGTGAGCATCTGGCCGATACAAAAGTTGATATTGTCCATGTTTATCGTCAATATGTGTCCAAGACGAACACGTTTTTATACGTATTATCTGTCCAATGCACTACTGTCAACTTATAGTTACGATTTGGGCAAAGATTAGTTGTATTAAAGTCAACTACTGCACCTTTTACGTAACTAGAAATACACTGTTAGCTTATTATTAATGAGAGAACAACAAACGCCCCAAAACTCAAGAGTGACCAAATATTCAATCAGGAAGTCCAACATTGTAAAATAAACTGTGCATTTAGTTGCTTTACACCGTCACACATGTAATAAATGCGATAAATCACGATGAGGAATTGTAGTTTTACGTCTGCTTCAAGTTTCTGCGTGAAAACCAACATCAGATGGCGTGAGAACGGCTTCTGCAGAGTTCACTCTTGACGTGAAATCATATAATCTCTCCTCCTTAAACATCAAACTTATGCAGAAAGAAGCAATGCTTTCACGGAGGACTACTTATTTTTTCTGCTCACTAATGGAAATGTTTTTGCCGCTGTGCCATTGGCGTTGTTTCCTTCTTTGCTCTCTGATTATAGAACTGAACAAACTGGGCGAGTTTTCTGAATTCTTAGCTGATTGCACGCCTGTAGCCATGCACTCGCTCCTCGTTCTCCTGATAGCCTCCTTTCCCCCCCCTGCTTCTACAGAGGCATGCCGTGCACTTTGTATGCAGTTATGCTGAATAGGTGCTGATGCATGTTGAAAACTGTTTTGCAGGTGCCTTGTCAAAATGTGCCGTGGACAAAATCTCTTTAATATGCTATCAATCAGCCTCTGGATTCCCCTTTGTAGGCTCAGTGTGATGAGTCCCGCTCTCATGTCCTCCATCGCTGCGTCCCCGTTGTGTGTTTGTCTGTTTAATATGCAACGCCGGTCATTCGGGGAGTCATTTCGGACCCGTGTAAACGAATCGGCGGAGATGATTAGCTGGCGCTGCAGAGGAAGTGTCCATCACGGTGTTTTTCAGGTCAGGGAGGACGCGCTCTGAAAAACACCCAAACATCGCAGAGTAAATACCCCGTGAGTGGAGTTACTTAATGGCAGATTTTGCATGCTTAATTGCAAAGTATGGATTGAGGGTCCATTAAAAGACATCTTGGAGTCCGGCGTACAGTTTGAATATACTTGAAATGGATTGATCCATCGACTTCCTGGCTTTTTCTGTTTCAGAGAAGTAATTAGAAATCACAGAGCGCCACTTTACCTAATCCTTTTTTTTATTTTTTAGATGATTTTAAAGACATTGTTAGCTTCCTGTTTCTGTGTTTTTTGTTGTTGTTGTTGTTGTTGTTGCTTCAGGGTGGCACCGAGGACGTCCAGAGGGAAATATCAGGCTTATTTATTGGAGCCTCTTTAGCCCCAGCTCAATAGCAGCAGTCTGATGGGGGGGGGGGGGGGACTTTCTGGCGTCAGCCCCACTGACAAGCTCTTATTTACCGTCCAGATCTATGACTCACTTTATGGACCTGATCGTAAAGCACTGAGAGTTATCGGAGGTAACGGGACAGAGGGGAATACCCCCCGAGACTGGCAGCAGATACCCCCCCCCCCCCCAATATAGGTTTATATAGTTTTATTAACGACATCCTCTTTTAAATTGGTCCTTTAATTGTTATGATTCGTATTTAATTATTTATTATTATTGTTTTATTTATTGATTTATTATATATATATTTTTTTAATTTCATTTTATTGTATTTTTTTTAATTTTGTCTCATGTCTGCCTTTATTCTACAGAGGGATAATTATTTATTTGTACTTGAGTAAAGTACACAGATCTTGTACTTTAGTAAAAGTAGAAGGACTCAGATCTTGTAGTTGAGTAAAAGTAGAAGTACTCAGGTCTTGTACTTGAGTAAAAGCAGAAGTACTCAGATCTTGTACTTGAGTAAAAGTAGAAGTACTCAGGTCTTGTACTTGAGTAAAGTACTCAGGTCTTGTACTTGAGTAAAAGCAGAAGTACTCAGATCTTGTACTTGAGTAAAAGTAGAAGTACTCAGATCTTGTAGTTGAGTAAAAGTAGAAGTACTCAGATCTTGTAGTTGAGTTAAAGTAGAAGTACTCAGGTCTTGTACTTGAGTAAAAGTAGAAGTACTCAGGTCTTGTACTTGAGTAAAAGTAGAAGGACTCAGATCTTGTAGTTGAGTAAAAGTAGAAGTACTCAGGTCTTGTACTTGAGTAAAAGCAGAAGTACTCAGATCTTGTACTTGAGTAAAAGTAGAAGTACTCAGGTCTTGTACTTGAGTAAAGTACTCAGGTCTTGTACTTGAGTAAAAGCAGAAGTACTCAGATCTTGTACTTGAGTAAAAGTAGAAGTACTCAGATCTTGTAGTTGAGTAAAAGTAGAAGTACTCAGATCTTGTAGTTGAGTTAAAGTAGAAGTACTCAGGTCTTGTACTTGAGTAAAAGTAGAAGTACTCAGGTCTTGTACTTGAGTAAAAGTAGAAGTACTCAGATCTTGTACTTGAGTAAAAGTAGAAGTACTCAGGTCTTGTACTTGAGTAAAAGTAGAAGTACTCAGATCTTGTAGTTGAGTAAAAGTAGAAGTACTCAGATCTTGTAGTTGAGTAAAAGTAGAAGTACTCAGGTCTTGTACTTGAGTAAAAGTAGAAGTACTCAGGTCTTGTACTTGAGTAAAAGTAGAAGTACTCAGATCTTGTAGTTGAGTAAAAGTAGAAGTACTCAGATCTTGTAGTTGAGTAAAAGTAGAAGTACTCAGATCTTGTAGTTGAGTTAAAGTAGAAGTACTCAGGTCTTGTACTTGAGTAAAAGTAGAAGTACTCAGGTCTTGTACTTGAGTAAAAGTAGAAGTACTCAGATCTTGTACTTGAGTAAAAGTAGAAGTACTCAGGTCTTGTACTTGAGTAAAAGTAGAAGTACTCAGATCTTGTAGTTGAGTAAAAGTAGAAATACTCAGATATTGTACTTGAGTAAAAGTAGAAGTACTCAGATCTTGTAGTTGAGTAAAAGTAGAAGTACTCAGATCTTGTAGTTGAGTAAAAGTAGAAGTACTCAGATCTTGTAGTTGAGTTAAAGTAGAAGTACTCAGGTCTTGTACTTGAGTAAAAGTAGAAGTACTCAGGTCTTGTACTTGAGTAAAAGTAGAAGTACTCAGATCTTGTACTTGAGTAAAAGTAGAAGTACTCAGGTCTTGTACTTGAGTAAAAGTAGAAGTACTCAGATCTTGTAGTTGAGTAAAAGTAGAAATACTCAGATATTGTAGTTGAGTAAAAGTAGAAGTACTCAGGTCTTGTACTTGAGTAAAAGTAGAAGTACTCAGGTCTTGTACTTGAGTAAAAGTAGAAGTACTCAGATCTTGTACTTGAGTAAAAGTAGAAGTACTCAGGTCTTGTACTTGAGTAAAAGTAGAAGTACTCAGATCTTGTACTTGAGTAAAAGTAGAAGTACTCAGGTCTTGTACTTGAGTAAAAGTAGAAGTACTCAGGTCTTGTACTTGAGTAAAAGTAGAAGTACTCAGATCTTGTAGTTGAGTAAAAGTAGAAGTACTCAGATCTTGTACTTGAGTAAAAGTAGAAGCACTCAGATCTTGTACTTGAGTAAAAGTAGAAGTACTCAGATCTTGTACTTGAGTAAAAGTAGAAGTACTCAGATCTTGTACTTGAGTAAAAGTAGAAGTACTCAGATCTTGAGTAAAAGTAGAAGTACTCAGGTCTTGTAGTTGAGTAAAAGTAGAAGCACTCAGATCTTGTACTTGAGTAAAAGTAGAAGTACTCAGATCTTGTACTTGAGTAAAAGTAGAAGTACTCAGATCTTGTACTTGAGTAAAAGTAGAAGTACTCAGATCTTGAGTAAAAGTAGAAGTACTCAGATCTTGTACTTGAGTAAAAGTAGAAGTACTCAGATCTTGTACTTGAGTAAAAGTAGAAGTACTCAGATCTTGTACTTGAGTAAAAGTAGAAGTACTCGGATCTTGAGTAAAAGTAGAAGTACTCAGATCTTGTACTTGAGTAAAAGTAGAAGTACTCAGATTGTGTACTTGAGTAAAAGTAGAGGGGAGCAGGGAAATGAAATTGCTATTAAGGTTTGGTGACACAGCAGGAAAGATTTATCAAGAGAATTGTGATTTCATTTTAGAAAATCTGCCAATTATTTGCTTGAGTAATCACATGAAATAAAAATGGTGTTTCGCTAATTGGGTGCTTTTAACAGTTACTGTATAATTCCAATTAAAAACCTAATAACGAATGTGAATGTGGCAAAGGACTTGTTGATCGACAGACAGTAATCAGGGAAATAAGAAACAATGCACTGACTTCAATCTCAGAATTGACTTAAATTGAGAATTATGACTTTATTTCAAATAATTCCAACTTTTCTCTCAGAATTACGAATTGAATCTTAAAATTCAGAAAGTTTTCTCTGACATTAATTCTAACTTCAATCTAGAATCATGACTATGATATCAGAATTTTGACCTTTTTCCTCAACATTTGGGCTTGAATGTTAAACTTGAAACTAAAAAAATAAACTTTTGGTCAGATCTTTAATCACATGGTTGGTTTGGCCTTCAGTCAGAGATTCATTGACCTCACTTTCAGTCATCATATCTCTATAGAAAGTATAAAGTCAGAATGGTCCACTCTGAGTTACAGAGGCAGCACGTTGGTGTTTGTTCATGCAACCGAACTTGTGGCAGTATTGAAAGCGTAAAACTACACAACAATTGTCTTATTGAAATCAAACATCGCTCTACTTTCACCACCCACTCCTAATGGCTCATGATTTTCTCATATCCCCCCTTTTTAGTTCACTAAATCCTGGTTTGCTCAGTGCAGTGGAATTTCCTTGCTTTATAAATAATGTATTAACTTCAGGGAGAGGAAGAATCTAAGGGTTGACATCCTCACTTACCATCATCTTATCCTCATGTCTGCCACTCCGACTGTGGCAGAGGGGGAAGTAGAAAACAAGACGGCATTGTAGCGCTGCCTTTGTTCTGACAGCGCCTGCTTCATATTCCTGCCGAAAAGGAAAATTAAACTTTCATTGTTGTGCATGCTGTTTAATCCAATAACGATCTGATGTAACAAACTGGCGTAATATCTCTCAGCATACTTAATGGGAGCGGACTTAGCCCTGTCACTTTATATTAACCTCTGCTGCAACAGGAGAAGGGCTTCACTAATCTGCCATTGTTGGCGTTGGCAGTGTGGAGCTCCAGCAAAACAGATTTGGCAGTCAGCGGCAGAGGAAAGGCTTCATAACGACAGCAGGGCCTCTCTGCTATTCCAGCTAATAATGTCAGAATCTAATAATGCCCTCCGAATTAGAGGGGAGTGAAGGGGTGGGAAAAGCTGTGGTGGTGGTGGTGGTGGTGGTGGGGAAGAGGATTTTTTTTTTCCTGTGTAAAGGAAGGGAGAGACCTCTTCTTATTATGTCACTCACTTTTCAGGCTGCAAATTAGGAAGCAATTTTAATCCCTAATGACCTTTTAAATTATGTGAGTGTGTGTGGCAGTGTGTGTGTGTGTGTGTGTGTGTGTGTGTGTGTGTGTGTGTGTGTGTGTGTGTGTGTGTGTGTGTGTGTGTGTGTGTGTGTGTGTGTGTGTGTGTGTGTGTGTGTGTGTGTGTGTGTGTGTGTGGTGGGGGGTCTTCACACTTGCTTGCATGTTCAAAAGTCTCGAGGAAGTTGTGTGATGCTCACATGTGTTAACAGCATATTAGAATCAGAATACTTCATTTATCTCGGGGGGGAATTGGGTTTTGTGACAGTTGCTTCATTGAACGTTTAATAAAATAAATAAATAAAATATAAGAAAATGTTTAACATAGAAGCTTAAAGTAAGAAAACAAATTATGAAATAAATAAATAAAATATTTTTAGATACATAAGAAGTTATGTTCAATAAATAATACAATTATTATATTTAATTAAACATAAGAAGTCAAATTCATTTCATACATTTAATAAATCAAACATATAATAATACATATGTATGTAAACATACAAAATTGAAGTGAGAAAGCATAAAATACATTAATATTACAATTATTTCAACAAACAAAGGAAGTGAAAGTAAGAATTAGCAATACAAATATAAAATACCATTGAATAAATACAAATTACATGAAGAAAGGGAAGTGAAAGTACATTTCCCCAAAAAGAAATTGATAGAACATTTGAAATATTGTTGTACAAACACAAGACGTTAAAGTAGAATGTCAAATAAAAACAATAATCATAATGAAAATATGTATATAAACATAGAACGTGAAGGATATCCCTGGAAAGTGACCCCACAGTGCATCAAACCACTTGACTCCTGTGTCCCTGAACGCAGCCTCTGCAACTTAAAATCAAAATAAAGCCGTCTGATTGGCTGCTGAGCGGCCTCCTCTCCATCGCCTCTCCTCCCTGTGTGTGAGCAGATGAAGGAGCAGCTATTCCTCATGTGCCGTGCCATTTTGTCAGTTTGACTGTTCCACTTATTCAGTGTTTTTTGACTCGCTGAGCTTGAGGGGATGCGAGTGCCATTTCGCAGCCAGATCTGAGTTGTGTTGATTGAATTAGACAAAGTCGGAAGATAATTAAGAACCGCAAGGCGCTGCAGAACTGTCTGCTTCCAAACTGGTGAAAATGATTCGCTGCCACATCAATGAGCGCTGGGTTTCTGCTTGATGTCAGCGCCGGGTTATATCAGTTGACACTCTTACCTCCTAGAGCCGGAGCCCGTTTCCTCCGTTCCCTTTAATGTTTCTCCAAATATGATTAATCACAAGCCGTTAAAACCGCCGCTTCTGACAGTGCTCTGCGTTTGCACAGCTTTGTTTGTTTCTTTTCACGCTACTAATGTGATCCTCAGCTGCCAAGGGTAGTTTATGGCATCAACATAACCCCAAAGAGGTGTGTCTGCGAGTCTGGCCCACAACATTTCTGATACTTTACTCCTGGTTAAAAAGGTCTGCAAGGGTTTTTTGTGCGTTTATATTTCACTGTTACTTCCTACCCCTAGGACTCTTTAAAGTAGAGACACTACATACTGATATACACCTGAACATCAGCAGGAGAGGACTCTTTAAAGTAGAGACACTACATACTGATATACACCTGAACATCAGCAGGAGAGGACTCTTTAAAGTAGAGACACTACATACTGATATACACCTGAACATCAGCAGGAGAGGACTCTTTAAAGTAGAGACACTACATACTGATATACACCTGAACATCAGCAGGAGAGGACTCTTTAAAGTAGAGACACTACATACTGATATACACCTGAACATGTGCAGGAGAAGACTCTTTAAAGTAGAGACACTACATACTGATATACACCTGAACATCAGCAGGAGAGGACTCTTTAAAGTAGAGACACTACATACTGATATACACCTGAACATCAGCAGGAGATTACTCTTTAAAGTAGAGACACTATATACTGATATACACCTGAACATCAGCAGGAGAGGACTCTTTAAAGTAGAGACACTACATACTGATATACACCTGAACATCAGCAGGAGAGGACTCTTTAAAGTAGAGACACTACATACTGATATACACCTGAACATCAGCAGGAGAGGACTCTTTAAAGTAGAGACACTACATACTGATATACACCTGAACATCAGCAGGAGAGGACTCTTTAAAGTAGAGACACTACATACTGATATACACCTGAACATCAGCAGGAGAGGACTCTTTAAAGTAGAGACACTACATACTGATATACACCTGAACATCAGCAGGAGAGGACTCTTTAAAGTAGAGACACTACATACTGATATACACCTGAACATGTGCAGGAGAGGACTCTTTAAAGTAGAGACACTACATACTGATATACACCTGAACATCAGCAGGAGAGGACTCTTTAAAGTAGAGACACTACATACTGATATACACCTGAACATCAGCAGGAGATTACTCTTTAAAGTAGAGACACTATATACTGATATACACCTGAACATCAGCAGGAGAGGACTCTTTAAAGTAGAGACACTACATACTGATATACACCTGAACATCAGCAGGAGAGGACTCTTTAAAGTAGAGACACTACATACTGATATACACCTGAACATCAGCAGGAGAGGACTCTTTAAAGTAGAGACACTACATTCTGATATACACCTGAACATCAGCAGGAGAGGACTCTTTAAAGTAGAGACACTACATTCTGATATACACCTGAACATCAGCAGGAGAGGACTCTTTAAAGTAGAGACACTACATTCTGATATACACCTGTAATATGTCCTCTTTAAAATATATTCTTCAGGCTTTGGACTAGACCTTAAACGTTTCTGAAGGTGGGTTTTAAGACAAAAGGTCGAGCATAGTACTACTTGACAAAAAAAACAACAATCCCTTCCTGTATTTAATGAAGTATTCTTTATTGGAAGAGACATACTCTTTTCTCACTCTCCGAACGTAAGAAGAGGCGGTCCGAGTCTCTGATAATGATCTGGCAGCTCATGTGCATTCAGGCACTTCTCTTTCTATTTCACACACTTTATTCCTCAGACTATTTTCTGCACGTTGCTGCTTCTCTTTCCCTTTCTGGATAATGTAGCTGTGAGGTTAATGTTTGGATCTGATAGCTGACGAGCAATAAACTGCCACCGTGAGACTTCAGAGCGGAGTGTTCAGAGGTGGAAGAAGTACTCAAAGCAGGTTTTTATTCAAGTAAAAGTAAAAATACTACATTGTAAAAGTACTCTGTTACACGCCCTGCAATCATTCTGGGTCTGTGTGTTTGTGCTTTTATGATATCTGTATGTGTATGTGTGTGTGTGTCTTTTTGTGTGTGTTATCTGTGTGTCTTCATGCCCTGGTATCTGTATGTGTGTTGTGTGTGTGTGGTATCTTTGAGTGTGTGTGTCGTTTTATGTTTAAAGTGTCTGTATCTGTGTGTGTGCCTTGATGTATGTAGTATGTGTGTCTTTATGTGGTATCTGTGTGTGTCTTTGTGTGAGCCTGAATGTGTTAAAAAAAGGGGGCCCTCCTCGGCTGTTTGAACCCCCCCACCCTCAGAAGGGCTGCACTTGAGGGTGTGTGTGTGTGTATATGTGTATGTGTCTTAATATGTGTGTGTGTTGGTTTGTGTGTACGAGTGTGTGTGATCTCGGTGTGTGTGTGTGTGTGTCTTGATGTATGTACTATGTGTGTCTTCATGTGGTATCTGTGTATGTCTTGGTGTGTGTGTGTGTGTGTGTGTGTGTGTGTGTGTGTGTGTGTGTGTGTGTGTGTGTGTGTGTGTGTGTGTGTGTGTGTGTCTTAGTGTGTCTTGGTGTATATGTGTTTCTTGGTGTGTGTGTCTTGGCGTGTGTGTGTGTGTTTGTGTGATCTCGGTGTGTGTGTGTGTGTGTGTGTGTGTGTGTGTGTGTGTGTGTGTGTGTGTGTGTGTCTTGGTGTGTGTGTCTTGGTATGTGTGTCTTGGTATGTGTGTGTGTGATCTCGGTGCAACACGGGGGTGTCAAAGGCTAATTTTCTTGATGTGTGTGTCTGTGTGTCTTGGTGTGTGTGTGTGTCTGTGTCTTCATGTGGTATCTGTGTGTGTCTTGGTGTGTGTGTGTGTGTGTGTGTGTGGTGTGTGTGTGTGTGTGTGTGTGTGTGTGTGTGTGTGTGTGTGTGTGTGTGTGTGTGTGTGTGTGTGTGTGTGTGTCTTGGTGTGTCTTGCTGTGTGTGTGTGTGTGTGTGTGTGTGATCTCGGTGTGTGTGTCTTGGTGTGTGTGTGTCTCTTGGTATGTGTGTGTATTTATGTGTGTGTGTGTGTGTGATCTCGGTGTGTGTGTCTTGGTGTGTGTGTGTGTGTCTTGGTGTCTGTGTGTGTGTGTCTCTTGGTATGTGTGTGTGTTTCTGTGTGTGCGTGTGATCTCGGTGCAACACGGGAGTGTCAGAGGCTAATTTTCAAAGCCACTCACGCCGCTCGTCTCTCACTGAAGTGGCGAGCGTGGCGAGTGGCTTGCCCGTTGTCATGGATACTAAAGCATGGGACCCCAGAGAGGAAGGGGGGGGGGGGGGACGGACGAATGGCCGCCCCGTCTAAAGGATTCCTGTCAGCCGGCCTCTGATAGATGGCACTGACGGATCGTTTGTCATACTGTAATTGTTCCCGGCAAACACAGAATACCCACTAGTATAAACAGCAGTGTGCCGGCGGGCTAATAAAGGAGAGAAACGGGGAGAAAAGGGAACGAGAGGCTCACTGATCCGCTGCCTCTTTCACTTAAAGACACAATGGCTCTGTTGTTGCTCGGCCCGGAGAATAGAACAAGGCAATCATAAAACAAACGGCAGTCACTTCTCCTGTATCGACGAGTGAGGAGTGTTGACAGCTGAGGGAACAAGAGGAGAGGTTTACAGGCAACTCTTTCCCCAATGTTGGACTCCTTTTGTTTACATCCGGGACATAGTGACATCACTGTGTAACACTCCCGCTCCTATCGGCTAGCGCTCCAACACGTTGTCCGTGACAGGCGTTCTCCGAGTGATTTACAGACGTCTCTTTCCCATATGTAAGTCAATGGGAAATTGTCTTAATTTTTGGCCCAATGACCATTTGCTCCAACACTTTTTATGTGATAGGCTAAGGGGCGGGACATCTCTAAGCTGTTGACCAATCATTTTGTGTCTGTTTGTGATCATTTTGTGTCAATTTGCGCAGCTGCTTTCTAATCTTTTCATGTATTATTACTTATATGTCTACCTTTAGACCCAATGATATACTACACACTGGCCTATAAGTAAAGTGGTTTTCATATTGTCTTGGTTACAAGTTTGTGTGGTTGTTTTGGTCTACTTATAGTCTTTTCATGTCTCTTTGAAGTAGTTTTCAGTGGCTTTGTAGTCTCTTAATGTCTTATTATATTCTTCTGTAGGCCTTAGTTGTTGTTACGCATCTTTCTGTAGTCAGTGTGAGTCTCTTTTTAGCCGTTCTACATCCGTTTGTGGTTGTTTTGGTCTCTTTTTAAACTTTTATGTATTATTTTAAATAGTGACATCACTATGCAACACTCAAGCTTCTATTGGCTAGCTCTCCAACACACTGTACGTGATTGGCTAAGGGGGCGGGACATCTCTAAGTGGTTGACCAATCACAACAGAGCCGGCCAGCTAACCAATCAGAGCAGACTGGGCTCTGGTTTCAGACAGAGGGTGAAAAGAGGTGCTGCAGCACAGGCAGCATGAGAAGAACTAAGCTGAGAATAAGCATTATAGAGCCCCTCACTGATCTGCTGCCTCTTTCACTTAAAGAGACAATGGCTCTGTTGTCCTGGGCTCTGATTAGAGCGCAGAAAAAGCTCGGCCCGGAGAATAAAACAAGGCAATCATAAAGCAAACGGCAGTCACTTCTCCGTATCGACGTGGCGAAGCGGGGGTGAAGTGTGTGAGGAGTGTTGACAGCTGAGGGAACAACAGGAGAGGTTTCTGCGAGTGATTCGTTTTCCAGAGCTTCTCTTTTTGCCCGCTGAAGGAGGATGCAGGAGGACGAGGAGATCCTTCTGAGCCTGATCGGGGTGCAAATGACTCCCAGGACAAAGGTGCTGTTTGTTCAGTACGGGCTCTGTGTCTCTGCTGCTCTGTGGAGGAAGTACTCTGAGGCTGGACTGCAGTAAAAGTACTGATAACACACCGGGAGAATACTCAAGTAAAAGTCATGCCTACAAAATGGTACTTCAGTAAGAGTGTTCGTAGTGTTAGTAATCATGATCAAGCAAATTAAGTTAAAAAAAATGTATAAACCTATGAAGCTGAAGTCAAATGTCCAATACAATTGAAAATGTAAATTAAAAATATATATATATTTATAAAAGAATAAAAAACATTGAAAAATATCTTATATAAAAACACATTGAATAGATAAATATACTCAAATATTTATATAAACATGAGAAGTCGAAGTAAATGGGAAACTGGGAAACTACTGTTACAAGTAAAAGTCATTTCATCACAAGTCACCCATCTAGATTGCTACTTCAGTAACAGTATTGCGAAAAAGTTGGCATTCACATCAACTATTCAACTAAAGAAAACTGTTTGCATGGATAGCATTTTCATGACGGGTTTACCATATGTTAGAGTCTGAAAACTGATTTTAAAAAAAAGTTTTTGCACGAGAAATGACTTTTAAAAGACTCTCTTATCAGAATAGTCTACGTTTATAGGAACTCCTTGTTTTCAGCAGAAGTTAGTGTTGTATGGAGGCCTGCAGAAACCCTCCTGGCTCTCCCCCTGCACCCCCCTGACCCTGGAAGATATTATCAAATAATATTGAAATAAAATAAGAGTAAGAAGATGCAATACAAAGAATTAAAATAGAATACAAATATTTATATGAGGTCATTAATCCATAGGGTACATGATACATACAAAAAATACTTTTCTGCATGAATTGAAGTTTTTTTAATACTGCACTACTCAAGTAAATATCACTCAATTAAATAGCTACTTCATTAACAGTATGGCAAAAAAAAGTTTGCAATCATATACATTTTTTCAACTAAACAAAAAAGTTTGCATTCTTGACGGGTTTACCAATGTTAGAGGCTGAACACTGTATTTTCTGGCATTATTGCACGAGAAATGACCATTAAAACGACTCTCTTATCAGACTAGTTTGCGTTTATAGGAACTTCTTGTCTGCAGCAGTATTTGGTGTTGTATGAGAAACCCTCCTGGCGCCCCCCCTGCAGCCCCTCACCCTCTGACTCCCCCCTTGCACCCCCCTGACACCCTGTGACGCTGGGAGCACTTTAGTCTGACCCGGCTCCTCACCTCCCGCCTGATGGACAGATTAAAGGACCATTAAGCATAATTACTGTTTCAGTTGAGAGGCCAACTCATCCTGTCAGAAATGGTTAAAAATGGCTGCACCTCTGGCCCCTGAGCGGCTCTTAAATTCTGAATTTCATTACAGTCGTCCACTCTCTTACCATCAACAAGTTTGAGAACAAAAAAACACACCTTTCATAATATAATAAGATTATTCTAAGTGGTCATTGGGTGCTCTAAATGAGGTAATGAAACTCCTGCTGGTAGGTGGATATAATGCGTTATAAGCTGCTTATAAGTGACTAAATGTATACTGGAAAATCTGAATTATGATTAGGTGCTTACACTTTATATGAAGATCATGACTATAAAGCATTATAAGGACATCCATAAGGCATTATAATGCACTCATAAGACTCTTAATATATGTATATATCATGTATCATAAGTTCAGCATTAAAAAAACATCATGCCACCACTTATAATACTTTATCAACCTGGCTATGAATCTACTTTCATTATGCTCTGGCTTCGTAGAAAGTGTTGCAAAAAGCCTCTGAAATAAGACTTGAAATGAGGCTGAAAACTGTATTTTTGGAGTTTGTTTTGCAGCAGGTACTTCAGTTTGTATTTTATTTAGAATATTTGGCCCTGAGCCTCTCGCAGTGAGTGTGATGTGTGTGTGTGTGTGTGTGATGTGTGTGTGTGACAGGTAGTGCAGCGGTGTGTGGTCTGCTGTCGGTCTGATTATGTAAAGCGTGGTGAGCTGGTGTAACGTTGGCCGCCTGTTCCCGCGCTCTGCCAGCTCCACGGGGCTCGATGCCAGCTCTCACAGCCGACGATTCAGCCTCGTAACGCTGAACATCCTGGAGAAAAACACACACTGCCCGAGGGAGGAAGGTCGATACCATCATCCCAGCTGGAGGCCAGACGCAGTTTCCCCGTTTTACATCAGCGCTTATTATTATTATGAGATCTCCTGTTTACTGTAACCTGCTCCTCTTCGGCCCTGATTCTTCCTCTTCCTCATTCAGCCCCTTATTACTCCTGCAAACAAACAGTTTAATATTTCACAGGAGGTACTTATACTTCAATTTCCTACTACTTTATACTTCTACCTACAGTTTGGAGAACAATATTGTACATTATACTTGATCTTACTATCTTTCCTAGCTACTTAGCTATTTTACTTGCTTCAAAAACAGGTTCTTGTCATATAAAAACTTGCATTCTTCCTTACAAATGTTCTCAGGTCATCCTCAGTAGTGAACAGTAATTACTCAAGATATGTACTTGAGTACAACTCTGAGCTGATTCTAATACTTTTATACTTCAAAGAGGGCATACTATGCTATGTCCAGGTGTATATCAGTATGTAGTGTCTCTACTTTAAAGAGTCCTCTCCTGCTGATGTTCAGGTGTATATCAGTATGTAGTGTCTCTACTTTAAAGAGTCCTCTCCTGCTGATGTTCAGGTGTATATCAGTATGTAGTGTCTCTACTTTAAAGAGTCCTGTCCTGCTGATGTTCAGGTGTATATCAGTATGTAGTGTCTCTACTTTAAAGAGTCCTCTCCTGCTGATGTTCAGGTATATATCAGTATGTAGTGTCTCTACTTTAAAGAGTCCTCTCCTGCTGATGTTCAGGTGTATATCAGTATGTAGTGTCTCTACTTTAAAGAGTCCTCTCCTGCTGATGTTCAGGTGTATATCACTATGTAGTGTCTCTACTTTAAAGAGTCCTCTCCTGCTGATGTTCAGGTGTATATCAGTATGTAGTGTCTCTACTTTAAAGAGTCCTCTCCTGCTGATGTTCAGGTGTATATCACTATGTAGTGTCTCTACTTTAAAGAGTTCTCTCCTGCTGATGTTCAGGTGTATATCAGTATGTAGTGTCTCTACATGTCTCCATGCTTTAATGTTCAAAAGCTCTTTATTTCTCTCATACTACCTGTGCTGCAGCACCTCTTTTCACCCTCTGTCTGAAACCAGAGCCCAGTCTGCTCTGATTGGTTAGCTGGCCGGCTCTGTTGTGATTGGTCAACCTCTTAGTGATGTCCCGCCCCTTAGCCTGTATCACGTACAATGTGTTGGAGCGCTAGCAAATTACAGTATTAACTTTTCTTAAGTACTTCTCCCACCACTGGTCATACTTTTTCAGGGAGAATCTTTCTGTTGCCACAACTCTGTGGTCCAGTTTATAAAGATTGTTTTAATGCAAGAGGCACTTATTGTGTGTATAGGGCTGCAACATTTCATTATCAATCTATACAATGTCAGAAAATAGTGAATACATTCTATCCCAGTCATTAAAAGTCCATGATAATGTATTTTAATGTCTATTCTGAAATGGGTGGTTGTGCAGAATAAGTGATTTTCTCAATGCGAATACTTTTAAACGTAATAGTAAAGTAAGAACATTTTTTACATCACTGTTTGTTATGAGATCTACTGTAACCTGGCCCTCTTTTGCCCCTATACTCTTCCTCATTTGGCCCATTATTACACCGTGGAGAGAACAAACAGTTTCCCTGCTTAATAATTCACATCACTTTCATCTGATACTCAGTTACCATGGGCAATTTAGTAGTTGAATAATTTTGTGAAAAATTCATTTATTATCGCCGTGCGTTATGAATCTGGGGAGACGGAGAGTGGTGGAGGGTTTTTTAAATTGCGTCTGTGGAGCGAGGGATCCGAGGGAAGGTAATGTGTTCTAATGTTCTCAGCCATATGCATTGTTTTCAGGGCTCATCGGTTTTACATCGATTCCCACTGAAGTGTTTAATTGCATCATGAATATGATCTAATTCTGTCCTTTTCACTGAAACTGGAGCACTCTCTGCAAATGATGTACGGCCTTGACAGCGCCACATCAGGATGTATTTTATATGGAATGTAAATTATAGTGTTAAATTAGCCTGGAAAGATAACTAGCTGGCACGGGGGAATGGACTCAACAGTTTAATTTAGTGTCAAAAGGCCGTGAAGGGATAAATCACCTCTCTCTCTCCCCTCTCTCCATGATGCCATATTAGGCTTTAATCATTCCCCTTTTCTTGTAATACCGCTTGTTTCTCACTGCTGCCTAAGGAGTTCTGCAGAACTGCGTTTCTCGCACTTTGACTGCTCATAAATGCTTCGCAGGGAAGACAATGTTTGCCCCTTTAACTTTACAGCTCCATGAAAACAGCTTTTCCTCCCCAAAGATCCCAAAATGGCTGTTTCCCAGTAGCTCTGAGGAAGGGGTTGATGGCTGATTTTAGTCAGTCTTGTGAAACAGATGGAGGTCATTAGCTTTGGTTGGATGAACCTCACTGGGTTTCCTGTCCTTAATATATGCATTTTCCTCCGAGGCAGTTCAAGGGCCAATTGCAAACTAGGTTTTGTGTTTCATTTGCAGAGGTATTGAAATATTGGTTCAACTCTGGCATTAAATGTCATCACGCCCAACATTAGCCACCTTTAGCTTAGCGGTGGTCGCGTGAAGTCATGTGACCGTGCTGTAGTTTCCTTATAGCCCAACATTAGCCACCTTTAGCTTAGCGGTGGTCGCGTGAAGTCATGTGACCGTTGCGTAGTTTTCTTTATAGCCCAACATTAGCCACCTTTAGCTTAGCGGTGGTCGCGTGAAGTCATGTGACCGTGCTGTAGTTTCTTTATAGCCCAACAGTAGCCACCTTTAGCTTAGGCGGTGGTCGCGTGAAGTCATGTGACCGTGCTGTAGTTCCTTTATAGCCCAACATTAGCTACCTTTAGCTTAGCGGTGGTCGCTTGAAGTCATGTGACCGTTCTGTAGTTTCCTTATAGCCCAACATTAGCCACCTTTAGCTTTAGACGGTGGTCGCGTGAAGTCATGTGACCGTGCTGTAGTTTCTTTATAGCCCAACATTAGCCACCTTTAGCTTAGCGGTGGTCGCGTGAAGTCATGTGACCGTGCTGTAGTTTCTTTATAGCCCAACATTAGCCACCTTTAGCTTAGCGGTGGTCGCGTGAAGTCATGTGACCGTGCTGTAGTTCCTTTATAGCCCAACATTAGCTACCTTTAGCTTAGCGGTGGTCGCTTGAAGTCATGTGACCGTGCTGTAGTTTCTTTATAGCCCAACATTAGCCACCTTTAGCTTAGCGGTGGTCGCGTGAAGTCATGTGACCGTGCTGTAGTTTCTTTATAGCCCAACATTAGCCTCCTTTAGCTTAGCGGTGGTGACTTGAAGTCATGTGACTGTGCTGTAGTTGCTTTATAGCCCAACATTAGCTACCTTTAGCTTAGCGGTGGTCGCGTGAAGTCATATGACCGTGCTGTAGTTCCTTTATAGCCCAACATTAGCTTTTTACTTCAGAAATCATAAAGTGGTGTTAATATGTGGAGATTATCCTGCTGAACAAAATATGTAAGTATCATAAATGTTTGTTTGCCACAGAGATTATTTCCTGGACTAATCCAAAATCACATGGAGAAATCCCATTGACTTTTTGTGGAGGGAACCAGAGAAGCTTTTTCAAGTTCACCCTGCCAAAATACGTCATACCTGCAACACTCTATCAACTTCATTTCTTTGTTGTTATCTGATACTTTAATTCAAAGAAAGTATTTGTATGGGAGCAAGTTAAATTTGATTTCAGGCAACTCGGTTTCTGACCCTATTTTGTCCTATAGAGTGGGCTGGATGTGATTTTGATGAATGTATCGCTCAGGATGCAGAAAATGTATCTCCAAGTTAAAAAAACACAACCCTTTCACTGTGGTACAACCTGGTTCGTATAAGCTGGATATATAACACCCTTTGTTGTTAAATACCAACTATGCAATATGTGCAATATGTGCAATATATATATATGCTGTTAATAATGCAATATATACCTGGCTGATAAATCCTCAGAACGGTTACAGGAAGAAAAAAAAACGTTATCTTTAATATTTTTGTATGCATGCTTCTTAGTTACTATTAAGCTGTCGTTGGCTCTTTTCTGCTGTAACAAATGTAGATTTCCCCTCTGTGGGACGAATAAAGGTTTTCTGATTCTGATTCTCAAACGGTTTACCACACACAGCGCACCTCCTCTTTCTTTAACCCCCCCCCCCCACTGTGCTGCTGATTCTGACAGCCCCTCTGGAGAAAAGGGCCCTTAAATTATCAAGAGGGGCTGTAGTTGTTTTCCTTGTTGTTTCCCTCTCTTAGGAGCTGGGGGCAGGGTGGGCTTTGGGGAGGAATTGGTATGTTAAATGAGCTATGGGAGGTCTGCTGAGTGCAGTCAGACGAGAATTGCTGCGCTGGGCGTTTGCGGCAGCTTGTGTGAAGTCATTTTCCGGGAGTGCAAAGCGGGAGAGAGGTGCGGATTAGGCAGCGCCTCTGAGCCGGAACAAGTCTGTCTGGGAAGGGATGAAGGCTACAAACCATAGATCTAATTCCCGCTCACGCTGCTAGACAGCCGAGACGCTCTCACACAGCCAGTGTTGAATTAGACCCATTTGCTCGTCTGCAGACGGGGAGAAGTTGACAGACTTCTCACATCCTGCCCTCTCTCCACACTGTTTCCAGCTCACCTACAAAAACAAAAAAAGCTGTCTGCAGCTCGCACTCCTCCATAACCCTTTCTAATTGTTTCTCGTGCTGCAGGTCTTTATTATTGCTGACCATTAACATGAAACACAGGTTTCCTATGGACTCTATACATTACATTAATGCACACAATGTACAACAATATTTGTTTTCTTTCTTTTTATTACTGCCAGAATTGTATTCCATATTTTATTCCATTTTATTCCATTCTATTTCTATGTAAATACTGCCATATTTTACTAGATTTTTTAATGTTTATTATAGTTTTCTTAAAATAGTTCTCCTCTCTGTGTTTTTATTTTATTTATTTTTTTACTTGTATGTATGCACCACGACTCCAAGTCAAATTCCTCGTCGTGTCCAACCTACCTGGTGATAAACCTGATTATGGTTCTGATTCCACTTTAATCCGCGGAGGGTTGGAAGAAAGTGCATTTTAATTGCTGACATTAACATGAAATTATCCTTTCGCCTCTATCTACCTGTCTGTTATCCTTTCTTTATAACTATGCTGTTGATGTATTGAGATTTTAAAAAGGTGTCTATTATCATCTGGCCGGGGACAACAGCTGGAAATTAGCATGTTGGCTAAAGCTGCCCCATTTACTGTTCTTTGTGACTGTTGATTAATGGAGACTGTCCACGACACTATAAACAAATAAACTAAACTAAACTAAAGTCAGTGCACAAACAGGTTCCACTGTAATCATGGGAGGTTGGAAAAAAGGGCATTTCTCTGGCAGTGCAGGAAACGTTGCACCTGTGGCCCATTGATTGCGTGCTTGAAGCTCCAGTGCTCTGAACTTTATGTCTTTTTAATGTGCGTAAAGCTTTGCCTCGGGTCATGCGATTGCCCCGAGGTTAGGGAAGGTTCATGCGGCCGTGTGCAGCCGTGGATGATCTGATTCTTTTTCTACCTTACACACCCACAGCTCTCCTTCAATGCAACCAAAAACCCAAAGAAGAACGCCAATTTAAGTCAGTGGCAAACGATCAAAATACTATTTCCGGGTCTGTTGTGAAACGCATTTTGGGCATTATAAGACCTTTTCCCATGGATTACCATTGGGTCTGTAAATCAGAGCTCCATTAATATCCCTGTATATACTCTTAAAAAGCCCTTATTTAAATCATTAGGTCCTAAAAATAGCTGAATCCAGAGTTATTTTGCTCCCTCTGTTTAGATTAATAAGCCAGAGAAAGCGTGTCTAAGAGGAGTTTTTAAGGGAAAGGTAATGCTCTATGGATCCCATGGATACAGAAGATCTGGGTCATTTTCTTACTCGGAAGTTTAGCTAATTTGGCGTCTGGTGCAACTGAGAAACTTCATCCTGGTTTCCACCAAAAGTTTCTAGGATTGACAAACTAAAAAGTTTGATTTTCAAGGAACTAAATGTTCCTTAAGCCCATTGTGTTTTCCACCAATGTCTAAAGACCCGTGAAGATAACACAAATAAGCTGATATACGTGTTTCCTTGATCGCTTTGGTTTCAAATCACTGTCCCATATTTTGGACAAGCTGACCAAATATTGGCACTCTAAATGTATACTTTCTCACCTGAAAACACCTGAAAACTATCTTCTACTTCGTACAGTAGAAAAGAGGCTGAAGGTTTCCTCACCCATTGCCTCTGGTGATGCTGCATTAATACTGATCTGAAATATTAGATGAAATGGGGAACATTTCTGACGGACAGTTAGATATGGACCCAGTGTCTTTGATTCTAGCTCTGCCAAGTAGAAAATCTAAGTACAGCTGCTTGTAAAAGATTGAATAATTTCCACATTTTGGACCAAGGATAAGGGTCCATATCTCAAAGGCCGGCACTAAGTTATATCTGAGTTTGGATTATCTTTGAATTATTCTACCTGCCAAATCTGACCGGCAGTCTTTCAATAATTAACTTAACCTGATTTGTCAGATATTATAAAAGGAACATCCTGAAGTGGATCTCCTGTAACCTCCTAAACATGTCTGAAAATCTGAGCTGTTGTTTCTTTTGTTTTGACTTTTGTTGGTTTTGTAGTTCTGTATTTGTCATGGCATTACTGAGTCTTTAAAAGTGAAGAAAAGCAGCTTCATGGTTGAACAGGTTCCCTCCTCCAAAGCTGAATCCAGGTCTCTTTAAACATCCAAACCTAGTGCCCTTTTATTAGCAACCAAACAAGAAACTGACCCCAGAGCGATTCAGAGCAGTTTCTGATCAATGCAGCTGACCCAGATTCTCACTCTTTGTATTTGGTCACTATTTGCTTGTGGGTCAACTACAGTTTTGGAAAAGCAGGAGGGGACGCCGCAGTTTATACCTTGTAATGGAAGTTGTAGTGTTCAGCTTTAATCCTTATGAAATGTAATTTTTAACAATAGTATCCTGAAGTACTGAAATCTTTGAGAAAAACGGATGCTTTGATTATTAGGAAGTGACTGTTTTAGCAGCTGTACGTGTTTTATAGTGGCTTTTAACTCTTTATAAGTCTGTATGTTACTCACTCACCATGAGGACGCCATTCTTGCAATCATTTAAAGATCTCAGAAAGATTGATATACAAATATTGTGTTTTGTGCATTGGTTGCCTTTAGACAGCAACTGATTTTAAGTTGACAACATTACATGACCACCTTGTTTGCTTGATTACATCAAAGGAAATATTATACCAAAAGAAACATTCTCAGTCCCTCTGAACATCCAAAAAATTAACAATTATCAGTTCTCATTTAGAAGACTTAGTCCTTTTTAAAAAAAATAATTCTAGATACTTTCTTGAAACAGTCAACATTTTCTAAGTAAAGCACAGTCCTTAAAAAGTTATTATATAAAACAAAATAAGAGATGCAGATGATGTAAGGAAAAAAGGAAAAGAAGAAATAAAGGAAATAAAGGGAAAAAAAGGAAAAAAAGGGAAAAAAGGAAAAAAAGGGAAAAAAAGGGAAAAAAGGAAAAAAGGGAAAAAAGGGAAAAAAGGAAAAAA